>NW_024068025.1:0-262500 GCF_009389715.1 Phoenix dactylifera | reverse complement strand
TTGAGAGCATGCATCCTACGACGCCATGTGGATTTTAAAGTCCGCATAGTGTGAACATGACTTAAGTTATATTCATCCTACAATGACATGTGGTCTTTAAAATCCGTACAATCCTTGGTTTAATCAAATTGACCCAATCATGAACCCAAATCAATTTGGGTCGAACCCAATTTGATTTGGCTCATTAAATCAGCCTAATTGCAATCCAATTGCAATCAATTCCACTTAATTCTTCTTCCATTAACTCACTAACACTTAGTGGATTAATTCAATCACCAATCATATTGATGATTGATTTCTATTATGATTCCAAATTACAATTATGATAGTCTGACTAATTAAATCCTCTATGTGTGTGACCTCGTAGGTTTTATTCTGACTGGTAGTGAGAAATATTGAGATCTCCATCTCAATATCACTGAAACTCCTTTCAGTGGACTGAAACGATTTCAGTTCTACTCTTAGGGTTCATTGATCACTAAGTGAATGTCTTCGAGTCTCACAATCCGCTAGTGACACCTAGCAGTATGTGGTTGCAACCCAGTAGAATGAAATATCTGAATCTCTTGGTGTAGTTAGCGTATGATACAGTCCCTCTATCATGGATCCCGAGTGATGGAGGTTATGGATATCTCGTCAAACCCCATCGTCTGTCATATTTCAAATTTATACGACTTCCAGTTCGAGATATGGAAAACTCTTTTTTCAAAATACCTGGCTAGGAATTTATCGAACTCAGTCTCATAAATCACATAGGATCACTCCTAATCTATCAAGATCGATAGATCCCATCTAGATGCAATCCTATTCCAAAATGAACCTACTGCAGCCAATTTGCACTACAAGGATCCGAATAACTAGGGCCCAAGTTTACATGCTCGTCAAACTACAGCAACCTCATAGTGAATAGCTGAGGCATCGTAGGTCAAAGGACCAGTCATACAACTGTAGCATAAGTAGTCACTGACGAGTGGATAGACATCCATGTGACTACTATCTTTGATCACGCTCAGTACCTTGTTCTCTAACAAGTACTTGCATAATCACTCCAGTGTCTCTACACCGTAGACTCGAGACTCGTCCATCTAACTAAGTGATCTGTGCACTAATCTCAGCGGATCGATCACCGTCCCTCGTGATGGATCCATCGATCAGGAGCATTTAAAAATTAATCCCTAATGACACATGCCTCAAATTCTCAACTCCTTGAAATTATGTGTCATCATCTATTAATTTCTTGGACAATTCATGGACACATACAAACATGAATGAAAAATAAATTGTCCAATCTTATTTATTAATAAGTATCAAATTATAAATTTATGGCTCCAGATTACAAATATGTGTCAGCCACGTTGGCTTTTAGGGCATACTTCTAACAATCTCCAACTTGCACTTGTTAGAATCCGCCCATGCCGCAGAAAATTTTTTAAAAAATTCAGACGCAGCGGAAGAGGCATGTGCGGGATCAACCGTTCATCGCATGAATGTTGTTCAAAAACCATTCGTAGTTAGATAAGGATTAAAAACTTTTGAAACATTAGAAAGATCAGATCTTCACCTTTGTGCAGGTAGATGATTACCGCATACTGATGATCGTGATTTTGGAAGAAGGTTCGCTTGAAGTTGTTCAAGTGTCCGGCCTCTACGGGTATCCACACAAAGCAGAGGACCAATCCTAACGCTCCAATCTTCCTGGGATGCCAGCTCCCTTGCAGAGATATGTTTTGATGGCTGATCACCTCTCTTTCTTTCAACTCTTGAATGCTAGAGGGAGGAGGAAGAAGAAGAAGAAGATCAAGGAAGAAGATCACCAGGCCTTGCAGCCTTTTTCCTTTGCTTGTGTTGGAACCCAAAACAAGAGAGGATGGAGGGGCCGCCAAGAGCTTTCTTTTCCCTTCTTTGCTTGCGGCTGAAGACCAAGGAGAAGTAGGAGGAGGCCACGGCTGGAAGAAGGGGACTTCAATGCCCTAGGTCAGCCCCTTCGTCTCCTCTTAAATAGCATGTGGAGCTCCTACTTTGTAGGAGCTCCTTGATTAACTTCCAAGAGGGGCGCCGGCCCCTCTTGTTGTGCCGCACCAAAGAACAAAAGGAGGAGGGCCGTGAGCCCCTTCCTCTTGTGTTGCCCTAGTCCTCCTCTAAGGAGGATTAGGATGCCCCTATTTGGTTTAGTCCTAATCCAATTAGGGTTTAACCAAATCATGAATCAATCGGGTTCAATCTATGCTAGTCCTAATCCAATTAGAACTTGAATGAACCATGACTCAATTGAACTCTTCAATCCTAACCCAATTAGGAGTCATGTTGATTCATGAGATTAATAATTAATTAGAACTTAAGAAATCCTAATCCAATTAGGACTTATTTAATTTTAGTCCTAATCCAATTTGGACTCTAATTTGAATCCGAAGTCTTAATCCGATTAGGACTCTGGGAATCCTACTCCAAGTAGGAATTCAAATTTAATTCAAAACTCCTAATCTAATTAGGATTGTAGGAATCCTACTCCAAGTAGGAATCCCAGTCCTACTCCAAATAGGATTCTCAGTCCTAATCCAATTAGGACTCTAAGAATCCTACTCGAAGTAGGATTTGTGTTTAAGTCCAATTAATTAATTTCATTGTTCCTTCTTCAACTGATTATCAATTGAATTGATTACTTGTGATTCCTAATTACGATTCAACCATCGGATCGGTCAATGCCTCTAGTGTGTGTGACCCCATAGGTTCAATTCTGACTGGTAGTGAGATATATTGTGATCTCTATCACAATATCATTGAAAATTTCTTTCAATACGTCGGAACGATTCCAACTCTACTCATTAGGGTTTATCGATCATCGAGACAATCCCTATGAGTCCCACCATCCACCAGTGACACCTAGCAGCATGTAGTGGCTACCCAGCAAAATTGAATGGTGAACCTCTAGGTGCAGTTATCGTATAATACAGTCCTTCTATCGTGGATCTCTACAGGGCGGAGGTCATGGACAACTCGTCAAACCCCATCGCCTGTCATATGTCAAGATTTATTCGACTTAAGCTCAAGAGTGGAAAACTCTTTCTCCACTATACAATCTACCCCGGCCGAGGTCTTACGAACTCAATCTTATAAATCATATAGGATCTCTCCCTATCTATCAAGGTCGATAGATTCCTTATAGGTGCATACCCTACTCCTACAGTGAACCTACTGCAGCAAATCTACACTGCATGGACCCATATGGCTAGAGACCATGTATATGTGCAGTCAAACTACAATAACCTCACTGTGAGTAGCCGAAGCATCGTAGGTCAAAGGACCAGTCACACTACTACAACATCAAGCAAGTCACTGACGAGTGGATAAACATCCAAGTGACTTCTTGTCTTGGTCACGCTCAGTACCCTTGTTCTTAACAAGCACCTGCACTATTACTTCAGTGTCACCACACTGTGGACTCGAGTCTCGTCCATGCATAAGGAAAGCAATGTGTGTACTGATCGGATCGATCACCGTCCTCGTGATGATCCATTGATCAGGAGCATTCAGAAATTAATCACCAATGATGCATGGCTCAAATTCTTAACTCTTAAGAATATGCATCATCATCTTATTAATTCTTGAACGATTCATAGACACATAAACAATATGAATAAAAAAGATGCCTTTTATTTATTCAATAATAAATAGTCAAGTACAAAATTATGTTCCTAGAATTAACAATGTGTCAGCCAGATTGGCTTCTAGGACATACATCTAACAATCTCCCACTTGCACTAAAGCCAATTGGTCATATATCTTAGTCCCATCTTCTCAAGGTGGGCTTCAGTCTTTTGCTGACTCAGCTGCTTAGTGAATGGGTCTGCCACGTTGTTCGTGGAGTCTACTCTCTGCACCTCGACATACTTCTTCTCAACATAGTCGTGTATGAGGTGGAAGCGCCGCTCTATGTGCTTGGACTTCTGATGAGACCTTGGCTCCTTAGCAAGAGCTATGGCGCCATTATTATCGCAGTAGAGTGTTATGGCATCTGATGTCATCACGTCCAACTCTGCAATGAATTTCTTGAACCAGAAGCCTTCTTTAGCAGCTTCAGAGGCGGCGATGTATTCAGCTTCCATAGTAGAATCAGCAATGATCGGTTGTTTAGAACTTTTCCAATTCACCGTACCACCATTGCACAAGAACACATATCCAGATGTTGACTTCCTATCATCGACATCAGTCATGAAATATAAATCTGTGTACCCTTCTACCTTTAACTCTGATGATCCTCCAAAGACCAAGAATAAATCTTTAGTTCCTCTTAAGTATTTAAGAATATTCTTCACAGCTGTCCAGTGTTCTTCACCTGGATTTGACTGATATTTGCTTGTGACACTCACAGCCAGGGCTATATCAGGTCGTGTACATAGCATGGCCTACATGAGGCTCCCTATTGCCGATGCATAAGGGATCTTGCTCATGCGTTGAATCTCTTCAGATGTGTTGGGGCACATCTTCTTGGAGAGATGAATTCCATGCCTTAGGGGTAAGAGACCCCTTTTAGAGGTTTCCATGCTGAACCTTTTCAGCACTTCCCCTATGTACATCTTCTGTGATAGGCCAAGCATCCTTTTAGATCTATCTCTATAGACCTTTATCCCCAAAATATAGGATGCTTCCCCAAGGTCTTTCATGGAGAACTCTTTTGACAACCAGACCTTGACCGAGGTTAGCATAGAAATATCATTCCCTATCAGGAGGATGTCGTCCACGTACAGTACGAGAAACACGACAGCACTTCCACTAACCTTCTTATAGACACACGGTTCCTCTTCGTTCTTGATGAAATCAAACGTTTTGATTGCATCATTGAAACGAGTGTTCCAACTCCGAGATGCCTTGCTTTAGTCCATAAATGGACCTTTGCAGCTTGCAGACCTTGTGATCTCCATCACTGGAAGTGAAACCCAAGGGCTGCTCCATGTAGATGTCTTCATCAAGATATCCATTTAGGAAAGCTGTTTTCACATCCATCTGCCAAATTTTATAATCATGAAATGCTGCAATGGCAAGCAATGTTCGGATGGATTTCAGCATGGCTACAGGTGAAAAGGTTTTCTGATAGTCAATGCCTTCACGCTGACTATACCCTTTTGCCACCAGCCTTGCCTTATAGGTCTCTACCTTTCCATCCGAACCTATCTTTCTTTTGTAGATCCATTTGCATCCAATAGGTACAATACCTTCTGGTGGATCCACTAAAGTCCAGACTTGGTTGGAATGCATGGAGTCTAACTCTGACTTCATAGCTTCCAACCATTTCTCGGAATCGATATCTGATATCGCCTCGTTGTAGGTTTTGGGATCCTCTATGTGTTCCCCTATCTCCAATGAGGAACATTTTCTTAGTATCCTCTTCAAGCATACCTAAGTATCTATCAGGAGGATGGGAGACCCTACTAGATTTGCGAGGTGGAGGAACAACATGTACTGGCTCTATATGAATGGGTTCTATAGGATCCATGACTCGTTGCTTTTCAGAGACTTTCTCTTCAAGCTCAATTTTCCTCCCACTGCCTCTATCAAGGATAAACTGGTTTTTCAAGAAGATGGCTTGTCGGCTCACAAATATATTGTGATCCTCTGAGACGTAAAAATTGTATCCTAATGATTTTTTAGGATATCCTATAAAATGAGCAATTATGGTCCTAGCCTCTAGTTTGTCCGTCTGTAGTCGCTTGACATGGGCCGGACATCCCCAAATCTTGAGATGACCAAGACTTGGTTTCTTACCATGCCATATCTCATACGGTGTGGTAGGAACGGATTTAGAGGAAACTCTATTCAGTAGATAAATTGCGGTAAGTAAGGCATCTCCCCAAAAAAACATAGGTAAATCAGTGAAGCTCATCATGGACCGGACCATATCCAATAGAGTCCGATTTCTCCTCTCTGACACCCCATTGAGTTGAGGTATACCTGGAGGAGTCCATTATGAGACTATGCCATTCTCTTTGAGATAGTCCCGAAATTCCCCACTAAGGTATTCTCCTCCTCGATCTAATCGAAGAGCCTTAAGGGGTTTTCCAGTTTGTTTTTCTACTTCATTTCTGAACCCTTTGAACTTTTCAAAAGATTTAGATTTGTGTCTCATAAGATACACATACCCATATCGTGAATAATCATCGGTAAAGGTAATGAAGTACGAATAACGTCCCCTGGCTTGCACATCGAATGGGCCACACACATCTGTGTGTACCAGGGTAAGTATTTCAGTAGTCCTCTCCCCATGTCCTACAAAGGGCAATCTAGCCATTTTTTCTTGAAGACAGGACTCGCAAACTGGATATGACTCGGAAGTTAATGAGCCGAGAAGCCCATCTTTATCCATTTTGTTCATTCTGTCTTCTCCAATATGGCCAAGTCTGAGGTGCCACAAATATTTTTGGTTTATCTCATCCCTGGATCTCTTGGATCCTTTGGCACTCACTTCCTGCTCAGACACATTTACAGATACATCCATATGCAAATGATAGAGACTGTCAATCATAAAACCACGTACGACTATTTTATTTCTGAAATAAATAGAACAGCAGTCTTTGTCAAATGTAAAAACATGACCTTCCTGTGCTAGACATGAAACAGAAATCAAATTTCTGCTAGCAACAGGTACATAATAGCAGTCTCTAAGTAATAAACTAAAACCAGACGGTAGTCACAGATGGTAGGTGCCCACAGCCACAGCAGCAACTTTTGTCCCGTTGCCAACCTGAAGGGTTACCGCACCTTCCGCCAGCCTTCTACTTTCCTTTAGACCCTGCATAGTAGTGCACAAGTGAGCACTAGAACCAGAATCTATAACCCAACTAGAAGTAGAAGAAACCGTTAGATTAGTTTCAATTACGAGCAAGTCTATACCTTCTGAAGGTGTGTCAGCTTTCTTGTTCTTCAGGCTCTCGAGGTATGAAAGACAGTTCCTCTTCCAGTGGCCGTCGACATTGCATTGGAAACATTTTTCTTTGTTATTAGTCTTTTTCTTTTGAACTTCCTTCTTTGGCTTCTTGTCTTTCTTCTGTTTTCTTGCAGGCTTCTTTTTCTTCCAAGTAGACTTTCTCTTGGAACCAGAAGTCAGCTCAGCAGCAAGGACATTGCCCTTTGAACCTTTCAAGGCTCCCTCAGCAGTTACCAACATGTTTAACAGTTCAGTCTTAGTGCATTCAATCTTATTCATGTGGTAGTTTACTATAAACTGTCCAAATAAATCAGGAAGGGATTGAAGGATCAAATCTACTTGCAATTCCTTGTGCATGTTCATACCGAGCTTCTCAAGCTCCTCCAGGTCCTTGATCATAGTCAGACCGTGATCATGGACAGACTGCCCCTCGTGCATCTTTAATTTGAAGAGCCTCTTGGACACTTCAAAACGAGTTGTGCGACTCTGCTCACCATACAACTCTTGCAGGTGTGCCAGTATGTCCCTAGCAGTCTTCATATTCTCATGCTGGCATTGGAGTTCATTGGACATGGATGCCATGATATAGCACTTGAACCTAATGTCATCGTCTGTCCACTTTTCATGCGTCGCACGCTGATCAGTAGTCGGACATGCTGGTAATGTGGGGATGTCATTGTCGAGCACATAGCCTATTTTCTCGCAACTTAGAACAATTTTGAGATTTCTAAGCCAGTCTCTGTAATTGGTACCGGTCAATCGGTTGGTCTCAAGAATACGGGTCAAAGGGTTTGAGGCTGACATTATGATCTGCAGAGAGTAAAGATTCTAGTTAGACTTTTGTACTTGATCCTAATCTGTTTTAGGGTCTTTTAGAACAAATGTACCTCCCACTATTTTCTCGAATTCCTCACACTTCCCTGGTAGGAAAACGGAAAACTTACACGACTAGAATTTCTAGTGGGTACTGCGGTCCCACCGATTTACATGCTACCTCACCTTACAGTTATTGGTGACACATAAATAGATGAGTGTACAACTCTTGTACAATACTTCTCAAGCATGTTGCAGTGCTACTTGGTCTCTAAGCCATGAAGACCTCATCTAACAGTTATTGATCTCATTTCTTAGTTAAGTCAGACCCACCGTATAACCGTAGAAATAAAGTTGTCATTGGGTCCTCACCTAACAGTTATTGGTGCCCAACCCCACCTTTACCCTACAACATCTCATGTCTATAGAGAGGTCCAGCCCCCCGATGCAACTTGACCACTGTATCCAGCCGAGACAAATCAACATCAGAAAGGCCTTAGCAGCTCTACTACAGTGGAAGACCTATTGACTTAATATTGGTTAATCAGGTCTTAGTGTTTGCAACTTGAGCTCTTTATAAGAGGTAATCGAACAATTGGCCAGGTAAGCAGGTGGGAGGCTCCCTTTACTCAGAGAGTAAGGTCCTAATTAAGTAACCACCTTTCATGCTTTCCTAGACACCAATTAGATCAATTAATCTAATATGACTTGCTCATGTCGGTTCACTCTCGACTTGATTGAGGAGGTTTTAATTTAGGTCTCAATTGGGTTTGCTACATCACATGTAAACCTATCTACCCGACTCTCATTCACATCACATGCAAACGGCACATTGCAGGCAGTTATAATCGCAGCAATAATTAAAGCTAAACTTTAAATAGGTGATGATCATGGATTCTAGATAGGTCGTATTACAAGCATATGCACGTCAATCGATCAACTGATCTTCAACTCTTGAATTGGTTCCAAACCTCCTTGATTTGATCCTTGATCAACTCTTGATCCAATCGCCATCAACCGCTCAGATCGCCGTTCATCTCATGCACTATCTTCGACTTGATCGTTGATGCACATCACATCACAGAAATACAACCAGATATAAAATAAAAATAATAATAAATTACATCACCTTTTAGGAGGCACACAGGCCTTTCAAAACATCAAATAAGATGCATGCAAGCATCTGAAAAATTACATGACATTGCAGATCACATCGCAGGTCTTTATAATTGATACCAAAAGGGTTTGAATCCTATGATCATCACCATATGCAGCAATTATACTTTTCAGATCTGAAACTTAATTGATTATGTTATGACATAGATTGCTGATTATGCTAATCATGATTCTAAGCTTTGTAATCTCATTAACAATGCAATTAGAATCATCATTTTATCACATAAAAATCAGCATGCAAAAATCAGCACCCCTAAAAAATCTGCATGCAGAAAATTTTCAGCATGCATAACCTTTTAAATTTCAGATCTAAGATGTCTTTAGATAATTAATTCTTACCTTAATCTATGATGCCGAGGCTCTGATACCACTGTTAGAACCCACCCATGCCGCAGAAAATTTTTTAAAAAATTCAGACGCAGCGGAAGGGACATGTGCGGGATTAACCGTCATCGCATGAACGTTGTTCAAAAACCGTTCGTAGCTAGATAAGGATTAAAAACTTTTGAAACATTAGGAAAATTAGATCTTCACCTTTGTGCGGGTAGATGATCACCGCAAACTGATGATCGTGGTTTTGGAAGAAGATTCGCTTGAAGCCGTTCAAGTGTCCGGCCTCTACGGGTATCCACACAAAGTAGAGGACCAATCCTAACGCTCCAATCTCCCCGGGGTGCCAGCTTCCTTGCAAAGATATGTTTTGATGGCTGATCACCTTTCTTTCTTTCAACTCTTAAATGCTAGAGGGAGGAAGAAGAAGAAAAAGATCAAGGAAGAAGATCACCAAGCCTTGCAGCCTTTTTCCTTTGCTTGCGTTGGAACCCAAAACAAGAGAGGAAGGAGGGCCCGCCAAGAGCTTTCTTTTCCCTTCTTTGCTTGCGGCTGAAGACCAAGGAGAAGTAGGAGGAGGCCACGGCTGGAAGAAGGGGACTTCAACGCCCTAGGTCAGCCCCTTCGTCTCCCCTTAAATAGCATGTGGAGCTCCTACTTTGTAGGAGCTCCTTGATTAACTTCCAAGAGGGGCGCCGACCCCTCTTGTTGTGCCGCACCAAAGAAGAAAAGGAGGAGGGGCGTGAGCCCCTCCCTCTTGTGTTGCCCTAGTCCTCCTCTAAGGAGGATTAGGATGCTCCTATTTGGTTTAGTCCTAATCCAATTAGGGTTTAACCAAATCATGAATCAATCGGGTTCAATCTATGCTAGTCCTAATCCAATTAGAACTTGAATGAACCATGACTCAATTGAACTCTTCAATCCTAACCCAATTAGGAGTCATGTTGATTCATGATATTAATAATTAATTAGGACTTAAGAAACCCTAATCCAATTAGAACTTATTTAATTTTAGTTCTAATCCAATTAGGACTTTAATTTGAATCCGAAGTCCTAATCCAATTAGGACTCTAGGAATCATACTCGAAGTAGGATTTGTGTTTAAGTCCAATTAATTAATTCTATTGTTCCTTCTTCAACTTATTATCAATCGAATTGATTACTTGTGATTCCTGACGCGCTCGCAAAAATGCTTTCGCGAAACTAATCTCCCAAGTATAGGAGAATCGCACAAGTAGTAAATTCTCGGGAGTCCGAGGTCGAATCCTCAGGAAACGAAATATATATAAGATTATTTAATATAATTTTAGATTAATTAATTTAATAAATTTGTGGATTAAGATGATGTTTTGCAAATAGAAAATAAATCAGTAAACAGAGAATCGAAGTTTGGATAATTTAATATGGTGTAGGGATCTGGAATCCCCTTTGATGATAATATTTTCAACAATTAAATTCTGTGATTCTTGATTAAGGATCAATCAGATAGAATAGTTCTAATCATGGAGTATATAATTTAAAAACATGAATTCAAGATCTAAGTATTTATCGTGCCAATACGTCTACGATAAATCAAACATCGAAACAATCCATGAATCAAGAAATATAAACCATAAAAGATCTATCTCATAAATAAGCATGCAAGAATCAAAAACATATTAATAGATGTAAATCAAAGAGATCAATTGTTCAGAATTTACTTGAAAGAAAATAAGACATCAAAGGTTCCTCCATCATCCTTCACAAGATATCAGCCGGCCATCAACATCAAAGAAAACTCCCCTGTTCCTCTTCTCTCTTTTTTTTTCTTTTCACTTTCGGAAACAGGGCATCCCCTATTTCCTTTTCTTTTTTTCTTTTTCTTTTCAATGACAGGGCTCTGTTTTTTCGAATAGGAAAAATCCCCCTCCCCAGCCGAGAGAGGTTCCTTCATATAGATCCCCGGAGCTCCTCAACCAGCGATGGATTCCCTCCTACCACGTGGAGAGGACGGACGGATGGGAGATGATCGCTGATGCTGAAATCACGGGATGCCGGAATCTTCGGACATAGAGGGACGGCTGGATAGCAGAAACAAGGGATCGCACGCATGCAAATCCAGGCGGAAGAAGTGGATGGATCGGAAGGAAGATAGGACTCATGGCTCGGGAGATTCACACGCGGATGGCTGAAGGCTCTGGGATACGAACTCGGAAGGCTGGGACGCATTGGATGCTGGGATGAAGTCGGATCTTTGCTGGGAGGGTGCACGCGGACGGCTGAAGGAGCTGATATTCTGGAAGATTGCGATCGCCAAGGGATGCGGAAGGGAAAATCGGGAGATGCTGGGATCTTCGGACGCGGATCGAAGGATGGGGCGTGGATGATGCCTCGCAAGATGCTGGAAAAGGCTGAATTAGGCTGTGGATGCGGGATCTTCGTGGATTGCACGCAGACGCTGGGAGCTGATCACAGAAGCTGGGATCTCGGGAGAGCTGGAACGAGGATGCTCGGTGGTAGCTTGGGAGATCTGAACCGTGGATGGCTCGCGGAAGAAGCTCCATAGATGATGGATGGCTGGACTTGTGCACCGGAGCTGGGATGCGGACGCTGAGATCACGGACGCATGGATGGGCTCACGGATGCCGTTGATCACTCGTGGGAGGATGGGTTGCACACTGGATGTGGCTGCACCTAGTCGGCTAATGCTCCTTCTAGTGTGCAACTGGGACTGACCCCATGTGGTTGGCTGGTCACCTGTGGTGATGCATTTTTTGGACCCAATGCAAAATTTAACTTTGATTTGCGATCACCTGCACCCTACAAAAATATAATATTAATGCAACACTTTTATCATTTTTTTGTTAGCAATAATACTAATTTAAGGGATGTATAGATCGCACTTTTGTGCTCTCATCACACCCCCCAACTAGCTTATTGCTAGTCTCTAGCAATTAACGAGCAAATACTAAAATGAGAGTGCAAAAGGTGTGGTTTAACCTGTGACTTTTTATTGAAGCTAAAGATATAAAACTAAGATATGTACCCACTTTCGTAGGGCTCACGATTGCACTTAGCACGTGCAACAAGCCGTTAAACCCCTAGGTTACCCTAGTGGACGAGTGTTGTCTCGTGAGGGTTTTTAGGGATGCTACCCACAAACATCATACATGATATGATATGACATGAGATCCTAAAAAAAATGTGGAATAAATTCTAAGCTAATACACATGTAATTAATTGATATATATTTTCAAGCATGGCAACTATCAAAGCAAGGAAATATAAAAGTGTAGTGTGCATCAAATCGCATGACTTTCTCAGAGTACTAATACCTCCACCACAACAGAGCACCGCATGAGTTTTAGGTGCGCTACTCAAGTTTATAAGTATTTTTTACAATTTGTTAGAACCTGATCCATCAAATTTTCAGAATATCACATGTTGTCTAAATTTGTCAAGAATGGTTCACATGTAAAGAAAGAGCTATCAATCCCAACTAAACAACCCGGGTACACAGAGGTCGAATACAATGGAGTCAAACCAGCCATTACCACATGTCACTAGGTTCAGCCTAACCAACTCATTCATGCTTATTTTTATTTCATTTTTTTTCAATACACATGACAACTACAGCTATCCAACCCCATTAGGCTCTAGTAAGGTCCATGTAGCGAGCTTTCAGTCAATGACCCCCGATCCAGTTGGCTCAAGACATTAGGTGAAACACCCCTCAGACTTAATTACTCGAACCAGACTATGCCACGAGGCCAGACTTGTCAACATAAGTTTTTTTTTTTAAAGAATAATTATGCAAGAAAAGAGATGGTAGACTGAACCATATAAATATTTTTATTATATATGTGACTGCATCGTGACTATAGGTCAACCAAGGTCGGATCATAAGGCACCTAAGTAATCTAGTCGGGATATTCAACCTCTATCTTTATGTGAAAATCAAATCCTGAACCTTATGGTACGAACAAGGATACTCATACTTCTTTTACGGATAAGGCTAACAAAAATGCAGTTAACAAATATGAACTCCTGAGGCCTTCCTATTGTCATTAAGTACACGTGTGGGGATCTAATAATAGGTCTCTGATCAGTCATAGTATGCATGTGTTCCTTGCCTTAATAGTTGCACAAACTTAATATGAAAATACATGTGCATTTGCTCAGAAAAGAAAGTAATAGAATAAATCAAATGCAAAAACAAGTTTTTTTTTTGTTGTAAAAGATTTTCCTCCCCCCAACTTAAACATTGCATTGTCCTCAATGTAAAAGATGCAAGAAAACTATATATGAGAGACAATAGAGAAAATAATATTTGAGAGAAGAAAAATACCTTGAGCTATTGATTTCCAAAAAAGAAGACCTACAAAATAAGAAGAAGACTAGAAATAAAAGAAAAATATAATTCTAACTAATATACACATACCTTTGTCGTCAAGCTCAGTCATAAGAAGGCTCCCTCAAGGAAAAGGAGTCCTCTTCATCTGCAAAATTCTCAAGAAAAGATTTTAATCTGTGTCCATTTACCTTAAAAATTATGCCATCCTATGGATTCTCAATTTCAACTGTCCCGTGTGGAAAAATAGTTTTTACAATGAAAGGACTTGTCCATCTTGATTGTAACTTTTCAGAAAACAGATGTAAGCGAGAGTCATAACAAAGAACTTTTTGTGCAGGTTCAAAAGATTTTCTTAGAATTAATTTATCATGCTTAATTTTTATTCGTTCTTTACAAAGTCTAGCATTGTCATACGCATCCCATCGAATTTCATTCAACTCACTTAATTGTAATTTTTTAGCTAAACCAGCATCTTGCAATTCAAAGTTTAATTTTCTAATAGCCCAATACGATTTATGCTCTATTTCAACAGGTAGATGAAATGCTTTTCCATAGACTAGCCGATACGGGGACATACCAAGAATAGTTTTATAAGCAGTACGGTAAGCCCACAATGCGTCAAAAAGTTTTAAAGACCAGTCTTTGCGTGATGGATTCACCGTTTTCTCTAAAATTCATTTAATCTCCCGATTGGCTAACTCTACTTGGCCACTAGTCTGCGGGTGATAAGGTGTTGCAATTCTATGAGGGATACCGTAGTTTCGTAATAGGATCTCAAAAGGCTTATTACAGAAATGTTTTGCCCCATCACTAATTATGACCTTGGGCATCCCAAACCTAGAAAATATATTTTCTTTAAGAAATTTTAAAACTGGTTTGTGGTCATTTGTTCGACAACTTCTACCCATTTGGACACATACTCTGCACCTACTAAAATGTACTCATATCCAAAAGATGGTGGAAACGGACCCATGAAATCAATGCCCCACATGTCAAAAATTTCAATAGCAGTAATGGGCTGAAGTGGCATCATTTGCCTACGAGTTAGACTCCCAACACGTTGACATGCGTCACATGTCCGACAGAACTCGTGGGCATCTTTAAATAGTGTTGGCCAATAAAAACCACATTGTAACACCTTAGCTGCCGTTTTCTTAGATGCAAAGTGACCTCCGCAAGCACTGGCATGACAAAAAGAGAGTACACTTTGCATCTCATGATCTGGAATGCATCTTCTAAAGATTTGATCATTGCAATACTTGAACAAATAAGGGGCATCATAATAATAGCTCCTTATTTCACACAAGAAATTATTCTTATCATTTGATCCCCAATGCTCCGGCATCCGGTTCGTGACAAAAAAGTTTACAATATCAGCATACCATGGCATAGTAGAATGTGCAAACAATTGCTCTTCAGGGAACGAGTCCTTGATGGGCAACTGTGGCACCAAATCATGAACAACTAGCCGTGATAAATGGTCAGCAACCACATTCTCTACTTTCTTTTTATCTTTGATAGTGATGTCAAATTCTTGGAGTAGAAGTATCCATCGTATTAAGCGTGGTTTGGCCTCTTTCTTATCCAACAAATATTTTAGCGCCGCATGATCTGTGAAGATAACTGATGAATATTTTGAATGCTTTATGGATTGATTTTGATAAACCTCATTGTGTTGCATGACTTCATGAATACATAATAAGCTTGTACCTTGAGATGAGTTGTGTAAAGGTTATTTTATCTCAAAATTTGAGCTTTATGGAAATAGAATATATTGAACATATATTTTCGAGTTTGACAATTTTATTGGACACTATCTTCAAATTTTAAACTCTTAAATGGAATGAATAATTAAGGGGGAGAAAGAAAATTTTAGAGGGAGAGATTATATGGAACTTAATCGCATAAATCCATAACTAAAGGAGAGAGAAAGAACACTGAATGAGAAGTGATCCTAATACTCTCCAATAAGTATCATCTGAAATTTAAATATACAAATCTTTATGATACACCTTGAGGCTTGTTATTTGGTTAATATATCTTATGCATAAATGAACCAAATTGCAATTCAAACAGTTGATCTTAAGAGTCTCTAGCTTAATGAAAAAGGGGGAGAATAATGTTGAATTTCATTGAGTATCTCTTAGAAAATCTATTTTGGAATTCACTAATGAGTTCTTATTGGCTTGCTCTTTAGAACTTCAATTTTGTGCCAATTCATTATTATATGTATCAAAATGTACTTATTTTTAAAGGAATAAAAGAACTTTGAAATCATACTTAATATATTGCTATTATACTCCAAAAAGAAAATTAGTTCAATTGCTCTCATGTTGCTAAAATACTTAATATATTGGGCAAAAGATCTTAAATGAACAAGCTTTCATACTTATTATTAAAGAATGATTAGATTTTCATTCGTGCTTTCTTTGAATATCATTCTTGGTACTTCTTGAATTAACTTGAGAAAGTTTCCACCTACACTTGATTTGAAAACTATCTTTGGAACCACATTCGATGTGTTCTCATTATAATTGGCTCTGATCTTGCAATAATTTGACATACAAATCAGAGTACAAAAAGAAAAAGACATATTGGAGTATTCTTATCTTTGTGCTTAATGTTTCATTATCTTGCAACCTTTTTGATGTTGTCAAAAAGGGGGAGAAATATCTAAGTATATGCTCATAATGCTTTATGTTTTGAATTGAATACAAATCAGCTTAAATTGAAATATTTTGATTGTGTTAAGCTGATTAAATCTAAAGCATTATCATGAAGTATGTTTTAAATATATATGTTTTCTACTTCATGCAACTTAGCTATGCACTACTTCTAGAACACAATATATTTTATATTGCATATACTCCAAGTTTTGTCATCATCAAAAAGGGGGAGACTGATGACCCAAAGATTGATTTAAAGATTGATTTTGATGATCACAAAACCTTGAAGTATAAATACTAATGTTTGTGTTGCAAGAAGAAAAACAATTTGTTTTGCAAGGAACATAGCAAGTTGGAAAAATACAAGAAGGCCTCAAAAGCTCTCAAGAAAAGTTAGAAGAAAGCTACAATTTATTGGCCCAAGTTTCAAGTTCAAAGGATTTAAGTTGGAGGAGCAAATTCAAAGAAAGATTCAAAAGAATAGTCCTCGAGTCGACTCCTGGAAGTTCAGAGTCGACTCTGGCACTCTGGAGTTTCAAGGAACAGTGCTCGAGTCGACTCCGACTGAAAACAGACAAAAAATAGAGAGTTGATTTTCAGTGCTACAGTGCTCGAGTCGACTCCCGGTCGACTCCTGCTCGAGTCGACTCCTAGATCGACTCCGAGACTGCAGGTCGACTCCAGGACTGCAAACAGCCAAAAATAGAGAGTTGATTTTCAGCCGAGTCGACTCCTACTTCAGCCGAGTCGACTCCAGCACGCTGGGAGGCATAACGGCTAGTTTTTTCTTGATTCCAACGGCTCTATTTTTGTCTCTAACGGCTAGATTTTTAGATTTGAGGAGGGAGGCTTCTCGAACTCTGCAATCTCCTCGTGAGTGGGAAGAAGATTTGCTGTCAGATGAGGAGCCTTGAATGCGAAGAAGACGTTGGGAGTATGGACTTCAATGCACTTCTTCCTTCTTTCTCTTGTATTTACTCTAGAGAGGCTTTGGTAGGTGAAAATCACTTTAGCTTTGAATGGAGTCTCTCGTTCTTACCTTGCTACAGTCCTCTGTGGCTATTTAAGCCATTTCCCACGGAAACTAGCCGTTAGACACACTTTTCTAGCCGTTCTGCACATTCTGCACATCCTGACAATGTGTCCGTTGGGATCGGAGTCGACTCGCACGATCTGGAGTCGACTCGGCTGTAGCAGGAGTCGACTCATGCTTTTCTCGAGTCGGCTCGGCAACTGTTCCAAATTTGAATTAAAGTGGTCTTCTCGACTGGGAGTCGACTCGACTTAACCCGGAGTCGACTCCCCAAAGTCTGGAGCTGACTTGGCATTTTTGGAGTCGGCTCATGCCAAGGAATCCATGGATGTATTCTTCAACTTGGCTTACTCGAGTCGACTCGTGAATTCTGGGAGTCGACTCGGCGCTTAGAGCCCGAACTCCCTATCTTCTGTCTTTTGGCTCGTCCAGTCTTGGAGTCGACTCGAACTGTTCCGGAGTCGACTCGGCTCTTAGTATTCGAAAAACAGTCTTCTGTCTTTTTGGAGTCGCGCTGCCTTGGAGTCGACTCGAACTTTCTTGGAGTCGACTCGCGTCTCAGAGACACAAATACTGTCTTCTGTCTTTTTGAGGTCGCGCTGTCTCGGAGTCGACTCGGCCTTTGCGGGAGTCGACTCGGCCCTTAGTGTCCGAAAGTTGCTCTCTGACTTTTGCCTTGTATTACACTGAGAGTTGACTCTCACTTTCTTTGGAGTCGACCTGCCAACCATCGGAGTCGACTCGCGTTCCTCAGGAGTCGACTCGGCTCTCAGGGTCCGAAAACTGCTCTCTGACTTTTTGTCTGTAACTCCCTGGAGTCGACTCATACTACCCTGGAGTCGACTCGGCAAGCATCGGAGTCGACTCGCGCACTTCAGGAGTCGACTCGCTGACAGGTTCTAAGTTGGGTCTTTCTGTTTGTCTGTCTGTTCTTAGTCGGAGTCGACTCGTAATGTTCCGGAGTCGACTCGAGCCTGTGCCAATGCTTCTGATACGCTTGGAGTCAACTCGTACTTTCCAGAAGTCGACTTGAGTCTCAGACTTTGGTTCATATAGATTTCTTAACTTATCCAAATTGTCTTGAACCAAATCTAGAGACTCTTAACCATAAATTTACAAGATTTTCACTGAAACACTAGATTGAATTCATTAGTAAGCATAAGATATACTCAAATGCTTTGAGCTCATCAAAATCAAATAGGGTTACAATCAATCACTCCACAATCTCCCCCTTTTTTATGATGACAAAACATTGAGTATATGTAAAGTGAATTGCTCAACAAACAAGGAAAATTATAGTAAAATTTGAACATGAATTCAAATGTCTAGTTATTTAATTTATCCATACTTGAAAGGTGTGAAACAATAAATTTTGGAGTTAAAGCTCCCCCTTTCATTTGGAATTATATAAGCCTTCATATCATGCAATCAATTGTTTGGCTTATGTATATTTAATGATTTTGTATCGAAACTCAGTATTGAATAAAAATGCGCATGCGTGCTTTCCAATATGTATAATCTATGCCATTAAATAGTGCAGGTGCTCTAAAGTTAATTGTTGATCTCACGATCAAGAGCCAAAGATCATGACAACTCAAATAGATAGTTTTCTAGAAGAGGGACAATTAATTGATAGACCTCCACTATTTAATGGCATAGATTACACATATTGGAAAGCACGCATGCGTATTTTTATTCAATCACAAAACTATTATTTATGGAATATCATAATAAATGACCTTCACACACTCTCTCAAACTGTTAATGAAAAAGGCTTAGCACAATTGAATGATAATGCTATGAACATACTATATTGTGCTATCCATAAAACTATATTTCATAAGATTTCTGCATGCTTATCTGCTAAGGAGATCTGGGATACTTTAGAAAATATTTATGATGAATCTCAGATTAGCTCACATGTGCTTCAATTACATACTAACAATGAGACTGCAGAAAAAGGTGTTGAATCTCCCACCTCAGTCGAGTCGACTCCCAGTTTGTCCGAGTCGACTCCTAGAGGAAAACAGTCTGAAAGGCAGAGACTCAGATTTTCAGACCCTGTCAGCAAGTCGACTCTAGAAAGGTTCGAGTCGACTCCGATGGTTGCTGAGTCGACTCCCGACGTTTCCGAGTCGACTCCTAAGGGTAACAGAAGAAAGACAGAACGATGTATTTCAGACCCTACAACCGAGTCGACTCCAAGCGCTCTAGAGTCGACTCCCAAGTCAGCCGAGTCGACTCCAAAACGATCCGAGTCAACTTCGAGGCAGTTCAGCTCCAAAAAACTACAAGAGGTAACTAACTTGTGCTTTATGGCACAAGCAGATAAGGTAAAATCTGAATCTACTTTTATATCAAATGATTCTCAAGAAGAATTCCCTTATGATGAATTATTAAGTGCTTTTCATGAGTTGTATGGTGAATGTAGAAAATTAGCTATAAAGAATAAAAATCTTAAGAAACTAAATCTGAAAATTTCAAAAGAAAGAAATTCTAGTGATGAAATACAAGATAAACTAAATTCTGAAAATGAAAGTTTAAGGTTAAATTTAGAACAATTGATTCAAAAAAATCAGAGTTTAATTAAAGAAAATCAAAACTTAAGTAAAGAAATTAACCAATTAAAATCTTTTATTAACAAATTCACTGTAAGTTCAGAAAGATTAAAAATGATGTTTGAAAGCCAATATGTTGCTTATGATAAATCAAAACTTGGCTTGACTCCTTTACTTAACAATAAATCTCTAGAGAAAAAGGTTATCAATTCACCAAGCAAACCATTAAATAAGATAACTTATTTCAAACATGAAAAGAATGGGCATAACAACTTTACCTATCGTTCTAACATAATTAAATCAAGTGGTAAAGTTATTACAATTAAACAAATTTGGATTCCAAAAGGAACCATATGTCCTAACTCTCAAGGACCCAAGCAAGCTTGGGTACCCAAAATGAAAATATGAGGATGTAGATGTAGGTGTGCCAAGATACCCATGAAATAAATAGAACTTTCATACAAATGGGTGTTCTAGACACACGTCAAAAAAATGAAACTTAAAATATACTTATGAAAAGTAATTAAAAAATAATGAAATCAGTAATCCTTGCATCTCATCATTATTTTTGCTTTAGTATTTGATTAAAATATGAATTGCAAGTATTGATCAATTTTGTGATATAGAAAATACTTTTGGAAATACACTCAAATCACTTCATTTTATAGTATACTTTACTCACTATTGGATAAGTTGCAAAATGATTAATCAATTTATTAAGAATAACTCTATGAATTCTCTATATACTTGATTGAGAGTTTTTATCCATGGCATTATTGTTTATTGATCATAGATATGATAATGTGTACTTGGTGTGCTTTTGAATATATATGCACTATGAATACCAAGATTAAAGAAACCGTCTTTGGCATATAAAATCAACTCATGGTAGTATGTACTTAATCTCAAAAGACCTTGCCATTGGCTTACTTAGATTATCTTCTGAAAGGTCAAAGTTTGCTATGCATGCTAACTAAGGAAACAAACAAAAATCAATTTCCAAATCTAAAGATGTTGTTTCCATCACTAAGTTTTCAAAAAGCTTACATTGGATTTGTTCTTGGCAAATAAAATTGAAATATTTTCTGTATTTGCTAAATCTTGTGAAAGAGTTTCGAATGATAAAGGTTTCCAAACTGTGAAGATAAAGAGTATCATGGCACAGTGTTGAAAACCAAAATTCTGATAAAGTTTATACAGAAATTAATTATTTCAGCACCAAGGACACCTTAAGTAGAATAGGGTTAATAGAATTCTTGAAGAAATGAAAAAGACAATTGTGTATGATAGTCATCTACTTAAATGATTTTTAAAAGCTATCATCACTACTTGTCATACATATGATTTCTATTAGATCTATTTTTGATGAAAACTCCTTTTGATCTTCTGAAAAATGGAAAATGAACCATTACATATCTTTCATATTTTTCAGCCATACACGTTATGCTTGATATGTTCTTGTGAAAATAATGCCAAATCTGATAAAGATATCTCTATCCTTGGATATCATTCATCAAGCAATGCATATAGAACATTCATGAAAAGATTCTAGTTGTAGAAGTATCAATTCATTTTATTCTTTATGAGACTAATGATTTATTATCAAAATACTAAAATCAAATTATATATGTATATGGTTAATCTTTTACATATAACAATCTAAAAAAAAAAAAAATTGTTAATAATTAGAACCAAATTGGATTTTTTAGAAATGCACTTAATGAAGAAAAATTGATGACTACTAAAAGACTGAATCAAGAAAATATGAAATAGATCTTGATAAGATTCTTGCATGATTAGAAGTAAAGATCACCATTATCATTTGCTTGCTTTATGAACTTTAATTCTGTCAAATGAATGTGTAGAATGCACTCCTATGTGGTTATTTCATTAGAAAAGATTTATGTAAAATAACCACCTTATTTAAAAATACTCATTACATATATCATAAAGCAATATGTGATTTGGAACAAGCATCAAAAGCATGATATATAAAAGCTTGAGTAACTTTTTGATAAAAAGTAATAATGATAAATCTATACATTAAAAAGATGAATCTATGATATCTTGCTTGCTCAAAGCACACATTGATGGCATCATTTTTGGTTCTACTAATGGAGATTTATATGAAGATTTTACTAAGCTCATGCAAGGTGAGTTTGAAATATGTATGATGAAAGAATTAACATTTTCTCTCGAACTCCAAATTAAGCCAAACAAGAAAGGGGATCTTCATTGACCAAAGTTAGTCCACAAGAAAACTCTTATAGAAGATTGGCATGAAGAAGGTATGTCTATGACCCCATCTTGTAGAATTTGAAAAGGATGAGCAAAGTAGATCTATTGTTTTAAAGCTGTATTGAAGCATGATAGAATAATTATTTTATCATACAGCTACTAGACCAGATTATATGCTCATTATGTGCCCTTGTGCAAGACTTCAATCTAACTCTAATGATTCATAATCTGAATTTTGATAGAAACAACTGTTTAAGATAAATTGATTAAAACTTAGCTAACATGTCTTATTGATAATTATCTTAAGCAAATAGAATCTAAGCCAAAATTGATTCTGAAAATAAAAAATTGATTTGACCTTGATAAATCTTCCTATTGCTTCACATGCTTGTCCTTGAACCTTCTTGGTTAATGAAACTATCTCTTAAGTTCAAGTGACATGTGTTTGCTTATATTTAGGCAATCTCTTGAGTAAAGTGACTCAACATTCAATTGTTGTCATATCTTATGATTGAGTCACCCAGTTAAGAAATATGCTATATGAATGTTTTGTATCTTGAAGAAACTAATGACTTTCTTTCAAGAAAGAAAAGGAGTTTGTTAATAATGCAGGATCCTTGAGCAAAAAATGAGAGATTTCTACTTGAAGGATATCTCCATGTAAGATACAATAAACATTCACATGCAAACAAGAGAGAGGACCTTCATCAGCCAAAAGTTCATACATAAAAAATCTAGTAGGTATTTGACTGAAGAATGTAGAATGAATTGGTAATTCTAGATACCTCTCTCATAAATTAATTGAGCAAAGTCAATAACTTAAATCTTATTATGGCATGATTAAGATCTTTAATTATTAATTTTTGATATCATGTCTATATATATATATTGATTGACTTATACTTTTAGAAATTGTTTCATGGTTTGTCCAAACTAAAATATATCTTTGCCTATGTCATAACCATGAAATACACAAGTTTATGCTTAAAATTTTGATTTAAAATAACTTGTGAGAAATTATGAATCCTTGAGCACAATGAAAATGTTGTTTGCATGATATACATAAGATTATTTCTTTATTCTGCTCTTTCATGTAAATTACTTGAGAATAACAAAAAGAGAGAGAGATAAAGAAAAAAAAATGGAAATTATTCAAGAGATGTAAAATCTAAGCAAAGGCAAATACTCCAATCTTAAGGAAAAGCAAAACAAGCATAATATATTCGGTACATTTGGAAGGGATAAAATCCGTAATTAATTACACTTAAATAAGGAGAGTTTGAAGTGAACCTTTTAAATTTTCTATATTGCTCATCATAGGGATGGTGCCAATGGGGAGGCTAGTGGTAGTACCCGGCACTATTTGACCCAACTATTCGGTGTAGGGTATATTAGGGACGGCACAAGAGGAAGGCTAGTGGTAGTACCTCGTGCCCCTTCCAACTCCACCGGATAGGGAGCAAATAGAGTATAGAGCATAAGAAAGTAAAAACAAAAAAAACAATATCAAAATGTTCGTTAATTGGTTAAGAAAAGAAATTCAAAAAAAAAGGAGGAAATGAATGACAAAGTAAATGAAAGTATATAAGAAGAATCAAGTCAAGTATTAATCACTTGGAAACACACCTTAAGGATGAAATTAGTGGAAGATTATATTTAAATAGGGGGAGTTAATTCGAAAAGAATTGATTTTGATTCTTGACATGCTTGTTCTTAATGCATGACTTAACACATAATATATTTTGCATGTGGCATGATGTTTTGAATTATGGGTTCTCAATATTTTGTAATGCACCATGCTTGGATAAGTTGATTGAAATATGTCTTAACTTGGAATATGTCTTAACTTTGCTCACAAGTCCTTGCTTCACTCTTGCCTCAAACTAACTTGTGTTCCAATGCTTGAATGTTTAAAATACTACATAAAGTTTTTTTTAAGTAATATTAAAAAGAAATTTCAATTTTATCATTCACGATTAGCTTTGAAAGTTAAATAGATTTACAAAAAGAAGAAGAGAAGGATATTTCTATTTAGGCAAAATGAATTGATCTTGATCTATCTTTCTACTTGCCTAACTTTGATACATAATGTCCTAATACTTGTTAAAATATCCTTTATTTTGTATCGAAACTCAGTATTAAATTAAGAAAATATTGTCAGGATCAAGCGCTACCATTACACCAAAACCGACCGGTGTTAGTGAAGGTGCAACTCTATTTTCTTAAACCCCACCAAAGGCAGCGCCACGAGTCGACTCCGACCAAGGCCTTGCCCAACCCCGGACTCCGACCTGGCCTCGCCATGGGTTCAGGGACCCTCGGTATGACCCACCTACTAACCAGGCCATCGCCGTTGGCAGGCGGCAGGACATGCTAACAGTGACCCTCCCTGTGCTGCTCAGGAACCCCGCGGGTATGGCCCGCACAGCGGCCGAGTATGTCCAACAATAACAATAGGAGCACCAAGGATATAAGAGTGAAATTTGTCTAATGCAAATACTACTGCAAGCAATTTCTTCTCGGTGGTGGTGTAATTCATTTGAGCATCGTTCAAGATTTTGCTTGCATAGTAAATGACATATGGCTTATTATCCTTGCGTTGTCCTAGGACAGCTCCTATCGCATAGTCGCTAGCATCGCACATGATCTCAAAAGGTAATGACCAATCAGGTGGTCGCACGATGGGTGTAGTGCTAAGCATAGCCTTCAATTTTTCGAATGCCTCTTGACATGTTTCAGTCCAATTGAACGGTGTATCAAGGGATAGGAGGTTACATAATGGTCGAGCTATGACACTAAAGTCCTTGATGAACCTTCCATAAAATCCTGCGTGATCCAAAAATGATCTAACATCTCTAACTGTCTTGGGTGCAGGTAGCTTGGCGATTAAATCAATCTTAGCTCTATCAACTTCCATGCCCTTCAATGAAACAATATGTCCTAGGACAATTCCCTTTGGCACCATGAAGTGGCATTTCTCCCAATTCAGTATTAGATTCTTTTCCATGCATCGAGCTAAGACTGCTTGTAAATGTAATAAACAATCATCAAAAGAATCACCAAAAATAGAGAAATCATCCATAAACACTTCTAAAAATTTCTCGTTCATTTCTTCAAAAATGCTGAGCATACACCTTTGGAATGTTGCAGGTGCATTACACAACCCGAATGGCATCCGACGGAAAGTGAATGTGCCAAAAGGACAATTGAAGGTAGTCTTCTCTTGATCTTCTGGCGAAATCTCGATTTGGTAGTATCCGGAATAGCCATCGAGAAAACAATAAAAATCGTGTCCTGCAACTCTTTCCAAAACTTGGTCTAGGAAGGATAGGGGAAAGTGATCCTTCCTAGTGACCAAATTCAATTTTCGGTAGTCAACACACATGCGCCAACTCATCGGAACACGAGTTGGGACTAGTTCACCCTGGTCATTTTTGACTACTATCAGACCCGCTTTCTTGGGCACAACTTGAGTAGGACTCACCCACTTGCTGTCGAAAATCGGATAAATAATACCACATCAAGCAACTTAAGGACTTCTGTTTTAACCACATCTCTCATTGTCGGATTCAGCCTACGCTGCATTTGCCTTGTGGTTTTCGCATTATCCTCCAAATATATCCGATGCATGCAAATCAAAAGGTTAATCCCCTTTAAGTCTGCAATCGACCATCCAAGTGCTTCTTTATGACTCTTTAGGACCATAAGTAATTTTCCTTCTTGATCATTGTCGAGCTCAGTCGAGATAATTACGGAAAAAGTGTTATCAGGTCCAAGAAAGGCATACTTGAGTTCCCTTGGTAAGGGTTTCAGCTCAAGTATGGGTGCTTGTTTCCGAGATTGTACAAATTTTGTCCCTTGTGAGGGCAACTACTCGAATTCCTCTATTCTCGGTCTCCACCCATTGACCATCATGACATCCAAATTATCTAAAATAGGTGGAACCACATCATCAGCAGTACGTTCGGAACACCAATCTATTAAACCATTGTCGGCCGATTCAGTAAATGTTTCTTTTAACAAATATTCTTCCATAATGGTTTCAACCCATTCAACTTCTTTACTTTCTTCATGATCACTGGGTTGTTTACCTATACTAAAGACGTTCAGTTCCAAGGTCATATTGCCAAAAGAAAGCTTCATGACACCATTCCTACAATTGATCAATGCATTAGAAGTTGCAAGGAATGGACGTCCTAAGATGACCGGAATCTGAGTTGGTGAATTGGAAGCCGGATGTGTGTCCAGTACGATAAAGTCAACAGAAAAATAGAACTTGTCTACTTAGACCAACACAT
Source organism: Phoenix dactylifera (assembly GCF_009389715.1). Taxonomy (NCBI): domain Eukaryota; kingdom Viridiplantae; phylum Streptophyta; class Magnoliopsida; order Arecales; family Arecaceae; genus Phoenix; species Phoenix dactylifera. The sequence continues at coordinate 236,136 of NW_024068025.1, read as the reverse complement.
CTTCGTTAATCCCTCTAGGAACCTTCACTGACCTATCAGCTAATTGTAAGGTGACAGTTGTTGGCTTCAACTCACCCAAACCGAGTTGCTCATATACCGTATATGGCAACAAGTTCACACTCGCTCCCAAGTCTAGCAATGCTCGCTCAATCTTAAAATTGCCAATGATGCACGAGATAGTTGGGCAACCTGTGAAAGAGTAGATGCCCTATAAGCCAATCATTTGATGGGTTTCTCTTTGTAATCCTCCAAATCATGTACTTTGACACTCGATATATATCAATAAAGGCATTGTGTTTCATCATTTGCTGCTTATCTATTTATTATTGGATGATGAACCCCATAAATTAGGACATTGGTTTTAGGGTTATGATGAGATCATACCAGTGAGACCTAAAATCCTAAAATCCTAATTTAGAATATTTCCAATCAAATTGGTATATTGAATCGGGGATCAATATTACCCAAAAGACTGGCACAGCTTATGTATGCTCAATGTAGAGGGTGATTGATCTCACAATCACTTGTGTGAGACACTAATACAAAGATGTGGGTGCTCATTAGAGGAATGAGTTCACTGAAATGACCAGCCATGAGAACATCTTATGGATGCTTACTTAATTATCAAAAGATGGTTCTCATAGTGGGAGTTGTGCAAGTGATCCTTAGACCTGAGATCACCATGGTACCTTGTGCACTTGAAGCTATGTTTTGGTTTACCCTCATTCACGACATTGCGTTGTGTACGGGGTATTCTGGATATGGTGGATTTTTTACGAAGGTTGTGAGTAGGTCAACAAGAAATCAGTCACTTCTAGTAAGAGAAGGTAACATCCTACTTACTCTAATCTTATGATGATTCAAGAAGCCTTTGATCAAAGCAAAATGAATATTAGAAAGAGTTTCTAATGTTTCATTGTTTGAATTATCATATAAAAGATTGAGAGAGACATGAATAAGTGATTGAGTTTGATATTGATCCATACTCGAGCACTTATTTAGGATGTAGTATGACTGAGGGATTGAATTGCACAGTAACCTTCCACTGAAGGGTATGTTTGGATTTGTCCAATACATTCCTCATCTTCCGGGTAGACATGATACGTTGCTAGACGTCAATCATATCTTGTGGGTTGATCGGATCAAAGAGTTTGATTAGATCAAAGCATCAGAAAGGTTCTGATTGCTAAGTCAGGTTTAGCACTAAATTGAACCTAAATTGGATTAGAGGTATTCTAATCAGGTTAGGTCAACTTGCACCTGCACCTACTGCTGGCTAAGATAAGGAACCCAATGGGTCACACACAAGAAAATTGATCAAGGGTCTAATTGGATTAGATCATGTTTGCAAGATGAACATGCTAGCACGTGTTGCAAACCCTCACTACAAAAGAAAGAAGCAAAGCCGACTCTTCAATGCCGACGCTATGGAAAAGCGTCGGCAAATTTGGCCTCCTCTTATACTTTTGCCGACGCTTATTATAAGCGTCGGCAATTTAAAGGAATAAACGACGCTTTTAAGCGTCGTCATAGTCCATATTTCCAACTGACGCTCGTAAGCGTGGGAATTGGTTATAGGGCGACGCTATTACGCGTCATTGTTCTTCCAGACCTACAACGACGCTTATAAGCGTCGTCGAATGCGAGCACACCATCCTAACCCAGCGACCGACCCCGATCGAGCCCTTATTTCTCCTCTCCGGCGCTGCTCGAGCTTCCGTGTTGCTCCTCTCCGGCGCTGCTCGAGCTTCCGTGTTGCTCCTCTCCGGCGCTATCATCACTTCCGTCTTGCTCCTCTCCGGTGCCGGCCGTCCGACTCCAACCCCTTCTCCTCCTCCCTCCTCTCCGGCGCCGACCGACCGACCCCAACCGAGGTATTTTTCTCCTCCTCCCTCCGCTCCCTTCTTCTCGCTTGTTCTCCTCCTTCTCCGCCTCCTTCTGCAAAGCTTCCGTGTTGCCGAACGACCGACCCCAACACCCCTTGGGCCTTTGAGAGGAAACAAAGGGGAAGCTGGTGAAGCGCCCCTAGATTCGGTTCTTCGTACCATATCCAGAAAAAAAATTCCATTATGGAAAAGAAAGAAAAGAAAAGGGGATTCCTCTCTAGGGTTTCAAGTTGGGACGGTAGCAGCCTTTAATTTTAGGGTTTTTTGGGCCACGGTAAGGGTATTGTTTGCTCTCACTTCGCTGCTCCCCGCATTCCCATACCCAATCTCACCTCTTATTCTTCACCCCTTCTTCCTCCCTTCTTTCAATCTTCGCAGGGTTACAGTAGATCGATCCAGAGGCGTCACCAGTGGCTGGATTCCGAAGCTAATTACCACATCGGAGCTGTTGGGGAACAAGGGTTAAGATTTTGGAACAGATTAACGGCGTTGAGATCCGAGTTTGAAGCTCGCGAGCCGTTGTCTTCTCTGATCTCAGGTATGCACTTCTTTCTTGGGCAAATGATGTTTCTCGGTTTTTCTGAGGATTTTAATCGGGAAAGTATCGGGTTCCCTGTTGTTCATTCATGTAGTTCAAATAATTTTTGTCACGGTATCATATTTTTATTTCAATTCCATTTTAATATTGTGTCAAGGCATGGTGAGGAAGAGATTGAGAGCAAGAGAATATTCTGTATCACGTATTCTTTATATGATGAGAATTTAATTTCTCAATATGCATATTATTTTTTTAATATTTTGTCATAGCCAGTTAGTCTTAGCTTAGTCAATTTGCATCCATCTCCAAAGGGCTCTTTTATAGAGCTCCAGAATTCAAACCAGCCATCCCACTGTATTTCTCAGAAAAGCTTGTCATATATTTAGGGTCAGCTGGTGTGGTTTATCTACGATATCATTTCCCAGCTCAAGTCTAAGATCATTTAGTTTTTAGGTTCATTATTGTTTTGTTAATGGTACAATGTTTAGTCTAGAACCATTTCAGGTTTGTGCAAAATGAGAGTAGAGCACCTTGGTTTTGCCGAGGTGCCTTATATTTAGGGTACAAGTCATGCTAGAGAACAAGGTTACATTTACACTCCACTAGCCACCAGAATTTGGAATCGAATCATTGCAAATGAGCTGGATATTGAGACTTTGACATTGTTGTTGATGTAATGGTTTGGAAGTTGGGATTGGGAGAATGAAGCTGGTGCCAAGGAAATTGATGAGGACATTAGGATGGTGAGCAAAAAGCCAAAGATTGCCATGGTGGCTTAAAGACATGGCTCTATGAGAAGTCAAAGTTAGGGAGGTTTGCAAGCTGATTGGAGGTGCCAACAAGGAGAAGGCCTGGAGTTTTTTCAGGGGGGGGAAGGCAAAGAGGCTGTTTTGCTTGCCACTCTTATCCTCTTCTTTCTCAACATTGTCTTTGTTCTCCTAGCCCTTGGCTTTCAAGCCATCACATTCAAGAATGATGCTAGAGGCCTTGATATTTGGCTTGTCTGCATTAGTTCACTGAAGCATTTTGGTAGCCAATGGAGCATAAATGTAACTATGTCCTCAGGTGAGACCGGTGTCCCAAATATAACAAGCACAGGGCAACTTGGCCCATCTGGGAATACTTGTACTTTTTGTAAACCCAAAATGGAATAGAATAAATATATAGGATAAAAATCAAAATAGAAACATGCCTAAGCCCAAAACGCTTTTAGACTTGGGATGGGAACCAGTAGCATAGCTAATTTTCTGAGGATTTTAATTGGGAAAGTATCGGGTTCCCTCTTAATGGAATCTCTTGCAGTGGTCATTGTTCTGAAATTGATGTATAGGATTTATCTGTGGTGTTTTATTTATGGAAACTGATAGAATGCCTACTTGAGCACTCCTCCCCAGTCAGCTTCTCAGGATGAGAAAGGGATCCCCTGTTCAAGGATTCAAAAGAAGTTCTGGTGAGGGATTGTAGGAAGTCCTATTGTTTGTTTCATGTAGTATCCTCTATGTCAAACAAATAGCTATTAATGGATGAGAGATTATGGAAAGTTTTTAGACTCAGAGAAGAGAAGCCAAATTTGGTAAATGTGTAATGGTCATAAGCCAGCAGCTTGAAGTCTTGACCGGATAAGCTTTACTACCTCTTGCATTAATATATTTAGCAGTAGTTGGAAAGTCCTGCTCAAACTAATTAATATATTTGACATACATCTTAACTAGATAAGCTTTACTTCTCCAACTAATTCAACTGCACCTACCTTCTAGATAAGCTTTTCTTCATGCAATTTATATGTAGTCCATCCTTCTAATTTTGTTTATCTTTTTCATATGAACTGCAGTTCAATCGGTATTCTAATAGAATGGACAAAAGTTGGATAAATAAGTTGAGATCCAGTGCCGAATATTTGAATGGAGTTCAGAATTTCGTTAAATTTGCTTTTGAGAAATCTAATATGAACGGAAAAATTTTATGTCCATGTCAAAAATGTGTAAACGGTTCTGCTCTTGATCCAAAAATTGTTGAAGAACATTTGGTATGGAATGGTTTTCTAAAGGGTTATACTGAATGGGTACTCCATGGAGAGTTCATACCTTCATGTAACCAACCCTATCTAGAAGACACCTTCAATTTTGGATGTAGTGACACGGAACAAAATTCTGTAGAAGAAGATGATATAAGGGGCCTACTTAGAGATGCTCTTGGACATAATATCAGAACTGTAGGAGAAAATGAGCGTGCAGTTATTGATCAGTCCATGCATGTTGAGGAATCTATACATGTTGATGACACAGCTCATTATGATAACTTGGTGAAAGATTGTGATCAAGAACTGTATCCGGGTTGTAAGAATTTTACGAAGATTTCTTTTCTTCTGCATTTATTACATTTGAAATATTTGAATGGGTGGTCCAGCAAGTCTTTTACCATGCTTCTTCAATTATTAAAGGATGCATTTCCGGAAGGTGTTACTTTGCCATCATCTTCATATGAAGCCAAAAAACTAATAAAAGAGTTGGACCTTGGATACGAGAAGATACATAGTTGTCCGAATGACTGCATTTTATATCGTGGTGAAAATAGCAACCAAGAGTCATGCCGAATATGTGGAACTTCACGATGGGTAAAACCTAAAGAAGATGAGAATGATTCATTGACTGAAGTGGATGCTGCACTGACTAAGAAAAAACCGGCTAAAATTTTGAGGTATTTTCCTCTTATACCAAGATTAAAAAGGATGTTTGCATCATCGAAGACAGCTTCCTCGATGAGATGGCATGACGAAGGTCGTATAAAGGATGGAATGTTACGACACCCAGCGGATAGTCTTGCATGGAAAGCATTTGATGATAGGCATCTCGAATTTGCTTCTGATATTCGCAGTGTTAGGCTAGGTTTAGCTACTGATGGATTTAATCCATTCCGAACGATGAACTCAACATACAGCACTTGGCCGGTTGTTTTAATTCCATATAATTTGCCACCATGGATGTGTATGAAACAGTCTTCAGTAATTCTGTCAATGGTTATTCCAGGTGACAAGGGCCCAGGTAATGATATTGATGTTTTTCTACAGCCTCTAATAGAGGAATTGAAACAAATATGGGAGGGTATTGATGCATTTGATGCTTCCGCTGGCCAAAATTTCAAATTGCGTGCAGCTCTTATGTGGACTATCAATGATTTTCCTGCATATGCTAATTTATCTGGTTGGAGCACTAAGGGGCGTATTGCATGTCCTTCTTGTGGAGATTCAACCCATTCATATTGGTTAAAACATGGAGGAAAGTTCTGTTATATGGGCCATCGTCGGTGGTTAGAAGCAAACCATCCATTTCGATTTCAGAAAGACTTATTTGATGGTACCATAGAGTTGCGATCTGCCCCTATTCCACCAACTGGAACTGAAGTCCTTAGACAAATGCATGGCACCAATTATATACCGGGTAAGGTCTCCAAATGTTCAAAGAAGAGGGAAAGGGAGCATGTTGGCAGCACAATGAATGAAGGATTAATAGCAGAGGTTGAAGAGGATGCTGACAACTTTTTTGAGAATGAAGACAACGTATATGATCAGGAAACAATGGCAGCATCTACACAGAAACAACTATGGAAAAAAAAGAGCATTTTCTTTGATTTACCTTATTGGGAGTATAATCTTCTTCGACATAACCTTGATGTGATGCATATAGAGAAGAACATTTGTGATAACCTGATTGGAACATTGTTAAATCTTGATGGAAAGACCAAAGATAACTTGAAAGCGCGTCTTGATTTGAAAGATATGGGCATAAGACAAGAGCTTCATCCGACAGAGCTTGCCAATGATAAATTTTATACACCTCCTGCATGTTATACAATGTCTACTCAAGAGAAAGATCTTTTTCTAACAGTTCTGAAAAATATGAAGGTTCCTGATGGGTACTCATCGAATATTTCATAATGTGTAAATCTCAAAGAGCGTAAACTTTCAAATCTTAAAAGTCACGACTGTCACATTTTGATGCAAGATATCTTTCCATTGGCTTTAAGATCGTCAACACCGAAACAAATTTTCGCAATTGTTTCTCAATTGTCATCATTCTTTAAGGCATTATGTTCTAAAGTTCTTGATCCTAAGGAGCTTGATCCATTGGAGTCTAATGTTACACTTACACTATGCCATATGGAAAAGATCTTCCCTCCGGGTTTTTTACTATTATGGTTCATCTACTCATTCACTTAGCGGCAGAGGCTAAACTTGGTGGACCGGTTCACTACCGATGGATGTATCCTATTAAGAGGTGATTTTTCTAAACTCTAATAACCAAATTTAATAATCAGTTTGATTTTGATATTTATTTTAAAAATTTATTGTTGAAGGTTTCTTATGCACTTAAAAGATTATGTACGCAATCGAGCCTATCCCGAGGGATCGATTGCTGAAGGATATATTGCTGAGGAGTGTTTGACATTTTGTTCGAGATATCTTGAAGGTGTTGAAACGGTTTTCAATCGACCTCAAAGAAATTGTGATTTCATAGAGAATGCTGATGTTTACAAGTTCTCATCTGGTGGAAGAGTTTTGGAAAAAGTTGAAAGTGTTGTTCTTGACCAGAAATCGTTGGCACAGGCACATCGCTATGTCTTACTTCATAGTGATATAATATCCGCGTCTCGCAGGTTAGTACGGTTAATGAAAATCTAAATTTACTGTCATGTCAGGAGAATGTAATATTGATACTTAATTAAAGATTTTCTGATCGTGCAGAGAATTTTTAATGGCTCAGCGAAGTCTCAACCATAACATTCGTCCTACACCAAGGATTGAGCAACGATGGTTGGTTGAGTTATTTCCAGAATGGCTTTTCAAACAGGTTAGATGTCTAACATATTAAGTTTTTTTTAATTTTTATAGAGAGAAATTAATCATTACTTCTATAATTCTTTTTAGGTACCAATGATGATGGAGAGGAATTGTTCCGAGGAGTTAATAGTCATTGCTCGAGGTCCGAATAATATTGTCAACAGATATGGCGGGTTCAATAAAAATGGTTTTAAATTTCATACTAAAGAGCGTGAGAAATTCAGAAAAATCCAAAATAGTGGGGTTATGGTTGAGGCGGATGGAAAAAATTATTATGGTGCTCTAACAGATATTTATGAACTGGATTATTATGGAAAGTTTAAGGTAGTATTATTTCGATGTGATTGGGTGGATATAAACTCACCTAGAGGTTTGAGGCAAGACATAAATGGATTCGCACTTGTAAATTTTTCAAGGTTGATACATACTGGTGTGTTATTGAAAGATGATCCATTTATTTTTTCATCTCAAGCTCGACAAGTATTTTTTGTGCAAGACTCAAAAGATAAAAATTGGTCTCTCGTTATTAAGACGAAACCTAGGGACTTGTATGATATGGGAAAAAGGTTGGAAGAGGAGGACGATGATACTTATACTCAGTGTATGCCTTATAATGTTGTGCCAACTGATGAAGTAAATGCGCCAATGAGTTTGATTAGGATGGATGTTGAATGAGAATGTAGTTTCATAATAGTAAGTAAAATTTATGAAGCATACGTTGAATGAGTTATTATATTCTCTTTTATTAGCCCTTTATTTAGTATAAATTTATCATTTAACCAAATATTGATTCTTTTTTGTACATACCAGGTAACAATATGCCCCGAGGGAGGCGATTTAGAGATGTGGAGTTCCAGCATTCTCAGGTGGGATCTACTTCTGAGCAGTCCCAGCAGCCATATGAGCACCAGCAGCACGAGTCAGGATCTCAGCGCGAGCCTCCTGCTGATTGTCCAGAGGATGAGCTCCGGATCCAGGGTAATTCGATTTAAAGTTCATATTTTATGTTCATATTTGTCTTCAACTTTTTAAGACATTTTATTTAATTTGAATAGATGGACAAGGGACAGTGAGGACGAGACGGAGACCCACTCAAGCAAAGGATGTGTGGAAGCTTCCTCCGGGTGAGAAGATCATCATCCGATGCAACGAATTGGGGCAGCCCATCAATAGAGCTGGAAGTCTTCTATCAAGCTTTTTAGGATCGGTTGCACGCAAGGGTCAGCTGTGTCCGCTCAACTATACGAAGTGGAATGACATGCTTCCTTCGTATAAGGTTGAGCTTCTTAGACTTATACAGGTAATGAATTGAATTTATTCTTTTTAATTCGACACCTTCTGTATGTTAATTTGCTTAGTACCATAATTTTATTTTAGAGGTTTAATATTATTATAACATTCTGTACCTTATTGTAGGGTAAGTTTGTACTCCCTCCAGAGAGCCATGATTGGGTGCTAAAGTCCCTCAACCGCAAATGGAAAGAATATAAAGCAAAATTGAAGACGGACTTCAAGCGCGAGGGTATGACAGAGGAGGAGGTTGCTCGTGTGACTCCTCCTGATGTATACCCTCAGCAGTGGAGGGAGCTTGTTCACTACTGGTTTTCTGAAAGAGGACAGGTCACGTATATTGTTTCAATATCTTATATTATCTTTATTATTAATATAGATTGCAAATATATACATTGAATAATATTATACTGTGTGCTTTTATTTTGGCAGACATATTCTAATATTGGTAGAGCTGTACGAGCATCTCAAGCAGTTCCTCATACTTCAGGCTCGAAGAGTTATGCGAGACGTAGAAATGAATTCGTAAGTTCTTTTGAAACTATTGGAAACTCTACTAACATATAGCACGTATCATGATATATAGTTTGGCAATATACTTTCCGTATGTGTAGATAGTAGAGCATGGAAGGGAGCCTGGTGAGGTAGAGTTTTATAAGATGACTCACACTCACTGAGATGGCAGCTTTGTCCGGGACGAGTCGAGAGATATAGTTGTATGTATTCATTTTTTATTTGATCATAATTTTTTTATTAATTTTACTTCTTTTAAATTATTAATGTGACTGTTTATTTTTTTGAGAGAGATATAGAAAAGAGCTACAAATCTAATTTCAAAGCGCGTCGGGGAGTCATCATCATCCGACGCGGCCAGTCGCGTCGAGGCTCAGGTCTATGCAGAATTGATGGGCCCAGAACGTTATGGTCGCGTGAGGGGTTACGGTATCGGAGTTACCCCCACTCAGCTGTCTGCAGTGAGCCGATATACCCAAGATGCCAGACAAGGTACTAGCACTGCAGAGGTTTGTAGTTTGAAGACAGAGATGGCACAGATAAAGCAGTCATATGAGACAAGGATAGAGGAGATGAGGCAGAGTCATATGACTGATATGGCGGAGTTGAAGCAGAGCCAAGAGTTGAAGATACAATCTTTGCAGGATCAGCTTGACCATATTTCATCTTTTTTGCAGAGATTTGCTCCTCCGGTACATAACTAAATATATTTGAATATTTTATATAATTATAATGTATTCTTGTATGAGTGTGATGACTTTCGTATTTTTAGTTTCTAAAGTATTTTTTTTCTTGTAGGTTGCTGATACTTCATCTACTCGTAGAGATGATGATGCCGTTGACTCTTGATACATCGTAGATTGTGTTGGCAGCGACCCGCACCGGAACCCACTCACACCGGTACAACCACCAACGTCGGACAAGCAAAGAGAGAAGCAAACGGATAAGCACTCTCTCGCTCCCTCGACACCGGACTCAAGGATCACCGCTTCGCTTCCGCTACGAAGGGCAAAAGATTACCCCGTGGTATCAATAGGGTAAAACACTTGAGCACCGCAGCGGATTATCAAACCAAAAGAAGAAGAAATAGGAAGAAAATAGCAAAGCAAACACAAAGATGTAACGAGGTTCGGCTACAAGTAGCCTACGTCCTCCACCGCTCCAAATCTCAATTAGGATGAACAGATTACAGAGATAGCACACACCCGAACGATCACACGCGATCACTCTACAAGAGATTCACACGGAATTCCCTTTGCACAAGAAGTAGGATCCCAATCCTCTTCTTCTCTAGAACCCTAGCCGCACAAAACAAGAGTCTCTCTCAAAAATTATCCTTGAATATCTCTCCTCTTAGGGCTCTCATGAGTCCTATATATAGTCTCAAGACCTTCAGATGATCATAGCCATCGAAACGCCACCAAAAACACCAAAAGAAAATCGTCCGTATGATTTTTTCGCGAGCCCGAGTCAACTCGGCTGTGGTTCGAGTCGACTCTGGCATGTCTGGACAAAACTGGCACGATCTAGAGTCGACTTGACTGTAGCTCGAGTCGACTCGACGATGCTTCGAGTCGACTCGACTGTAGCTCGAGTCGACTCTGACAGTCGAGACAGAAACATGGTTTTCTCGGTCTTCTGGCCTTTCTCCTCTCGGGTCAACTCGACTGTTCCCGAGTCGACTCGACTGTAGCTCGAGTCGACTCCGACAGTCCGCCAGACAGAATTATGCAGAATTGATTCTCCTTCAATTCTCTTCATCACCAATGGTCTCCACATACCCCAACAATCTCCCACTTGGAGACTTTGGGTATATCCTCTTGTTACTTGGCTCTCCTCTGTGCTCCCACTGAAACTGAATCATCCTAGTGAGATAGGTACGATGCCTCCTCAATGTCTTCAAGCATGAAGACCAGCAGAAGCTGAACAACTCCTCAGCTTCTCCACCGTGACGACCTTCGTCAACATATCTGCAGGATTCTGACTTGTATGAATCTTCTCCAACTTGACGAGTCCCTGCTCGAGCAATGACCTCACAAAGTGGTACCGTATGACAATATGCTTCGTCCTTGAATGGAAAGCTGAATTCTTTGCCAGATGAATTGCACTTTGACTATCTGAATATAACATGCAATCCTTCTGCTCCTTCCCAAGCTCCTTCATCAAGCCCTGAAGCCATATTAGTTCCTTGCACGCCTCTGTGGCTGCCACATACTCCGCCTCCGTAGTCGACAATGCAACAACTGGTTGCAACCTGGAAATCCAACTGACGGCTCCACTGCCCAGGGTGAACAAGTACCCTGTCGTGCTCCTCCTGCCGTCCAAGTCCCCTGCCATGTCTGAGTCCACAAAGCCCTGTAACCGGATCTCAGAACCTCCATAGCACATTGATATGTGCTCCGTGCCTCTCATATACCTCAGTATCCATTTGACCGCACGCCAATGCTCCAAGCCTGGGCGGCTCATAAAGCGACTCACAACTCCCACTGCTTGAGCAATGTCAGGTCTCGTACAGACCATAGCGTACATCAAGCTCCCCACCGCCGATGCATACGGGATTTTTGACATATTGAGCTCCTCCACCCGCGTCTTCGGACTTTGTCCTTTTGAAAGCTTTAAGTGGGCACCTAGTGGTGTGCCAACAGGTTTGGCATCCTCCATGCAGAATCTCTTGAGTACTCGGCTGATGTATTCCGCCTGAGATAGTCTAAGGATATGTTTAGACCTATCTCTGCTGATCTGCATCCCAAGGATCTGTTTCGCTGCTCCTAGATCCTTCATTGCAAATTTTCTTGACAGCTTCAGCTTCAATTTTGCAATCTCATGCATGCTAGCTCCTGCAACTAACATGTCATCAACATATAATAGCAAGATAATATAAGATGTACCGAAGTCCCGGAAGTAGCAACAGTGATCCTCCTGACATCTCCTGTATCCTATCTCAAGCATGTAACTATCGAACTTGAGATACCATTGCCTGGGCGCCTGTTTCAAATCATAGAGGCTTTTCTTCAATTTGCAAACCAAGTCACCCGTGCCAGCTGCAATGTATCCCTCCGGCTGCTGCATATATATCTCCTCATCGAGATCTCCGTGAAGAAAAGCTGTCTTCACATCAAGCTGCTCTAAGTGAAGATTCTCTACTGCCACCATGCTCAGCACCGCCCGAATAGAACTCATCTTGACTACAGGAGAAAAGATCTCTGTGAAGTCGATACCTGCTCTCTGCTGAAATCCTTTTACAACCAGCCTGGCCTTGTACCGTTTCTTCCCATTCTGCTCTTCCTTCAGCCTGTAAACCCATTTGTTTGACAGTGCTTTCTTCCCCTTGGGCAGATCCACCAAATCCCACGTTTGATTCTGCTCCAATGACTCCATCTCATCATCCATGGCCAACTCCCACTCCTTCCTGGTATCAACCTCCAATGCCTCCGTGAAGCATTCAGGTTCGCCATTATCTGTTAGCAGCAAATAACTAAGAGTCCCATCATACCTTTGAGGAGGCTTCCCATGAGTACTACGAGTGGACCTTCTTAGTTGTGGAGAGGGTGCCAATACTTCAGGTTCTTGCTCTGACTGAGTCTTCTGACCAGAATTTGTAGACTCTTCTTCAGGATCCACAAAACACGGCTCAACAGGTTTTGTTTCTGATTCAGTGCTCTGCTGCATTTTCTCATTAAATACCACATCATTACTACGAATGATCTTCCTGTGTTCGGGATCCCAAAAACGATACCCAAACTGTTGACCTCCGTATTCAACGAAAATGCACTTCTTTGATTTGGCGTCTAATTTGCTTCTTTGATTGGAATCAACATGGACATAACTGGTACAACCGAATACTCGTAAGTGCGCCAAATCAATCTTCTTCGCTGTCCATGCTTCCTCAGGAATTCCAAATTCAAGTTTCTTTGATGGCCCTCTGTTGATCAAGTAGGCAGCAGTGTTAACTGCTTCTGCCCAAAACTGCTGTGGCAATCCAGCATGTATCCTCATACTCCTGGCACGCTCATTAATTATTCTGTTCATCCTTTCAGCAACTCCATTTTGTTGTGGTGTCCCTGGAACTGTCCTCTGCCTGACGATCCCAGCTTCTGCACAGTAGTCCTCAAACTCTCTGCTACAATACTCACCACCGTTGTCTGATCTCAGGCATTTTAACCTCCTTCCTGTCTCGAGTTCTACCATTGCCTGCCATCTCCTGAAGACCCCAAATACCTCTGACTTGTGCTTCAAGAAGAACACCCAAAGCTTCCTGGTAGCATCATCAATAAAAGTAACATAGTACTGAGATCCACCAATGGAAGAAACCGGTGCAAGCCCCCACACATCCGTGTGCACGAGATCTAGCTTTTCTTGCTTCCGAGGTTTACCTTCTTTGTTGAATGAAACACGCTTCTGCTTTTCGAGAATACAATCCTCACAGAAGTCCATCTCAACACTCCTGAGACCCTGCAGCTTTCCCAACTGGTGCATCACCTCCAGTCCCTGATAACTCATGTGCCCAAGTCTGCAATGCCATAACTTGGCGTCCACATCTGCTGCAGCAACTCCAATAAAGTTTTCCGTGCCGTTGGCGATATAAAGTGTCCCAACCTTCTTGCCACTAGCCACCATCAACGAACCCCTGGATATCTTCCACTGATCAGCTGTAAAAATAGTCTTGTACCCCTGGCTCGCCAACTGTCCAACAGAAATCAGATTCCTCTGCAGTTGAGGCACGTGCCGTACGTCCTCAAGTTCAAGTGAAAATCCAGAAATCAACTTCACTTCCGCGCTTCCCCTTCCTTGTATGGTGCAAGGCTCTCCATCCCCTAAGTAGATTTTGCCGAAGTCTCCCTTCTCATATCCTCCAAGAAGCTTCCATTAGGATGTAGCATGGAAAGACGCGCCTGAGTCTATCACCCAAGACTCGTCACCGGTAGATAAGGATAGAACGAGGGCATCCATGTCACCGTTTTCAGCAAGATTTGCTAGATCCTTGCTGACTCCTTCGGTGTGGTCGCCTTGCTTCCCTTTAGGAGATTTGCAGTCCCTCCTAAAGTGCCCCATCTTCCCGCAGTTCCAGCACTTCGCTCCCTTGTTCTGAGGTGCTCGAGACCTGCTGGATCTCGACTTCGAGTCGCTTCAAAATCGACCGTCCTTCTTTGTCTTCCCCGGTTAGAGATGTTTAGTGCACTTCCAGACGACTCCGTAGCTCCAGAAGATTTCCTTCTTGCTTCTTCACTCAGAAGCACTCCCACAACGTCATCAAAGATCAACTTCCCCGTCGCCGAAGAGTTGCTCACCGCCATCACCAGGCCCTCCCAGCTATCAGACAGTCCAGAGAGGATTAGCAATGCCCGAATCTCATCATCAAAACTAAGCTCCACTGACTCCAACTGGGCCGTGAGTCCGTTGAACTCGTTGAAGTATTCTGCTACGCTGCCGCCATTTTTCATACGAAGATTAAACAACCTCTTCATGAGAAATACCTTGTTTGATGCTGAGGGTTTCTCGTACATCCGCGATAATGTTGCCATCAACTCCATCGTCGTCTTCTCGTTTTTGATGTTGAATGCCACTTGGGATGCAAGTGACAATCTAATGGTGCCGAGCGTCTTCCGATCGAGGACCTCCCAGTCTTCATCGGACATCTTCTCTGGTTTCTTCGCTCTACCTCCAAGAGGTAAATAGAGATCCTTCTGGTAAAGATAATCCTCTATTTGCATCTTCCAAAATCCGAAGTTCGTGCCATTGAACTTCTCAATTCGCAACTTTCCTTCATCCGCCATTGCAGAATACCAATAGCTCTGATACCACTTGTTGGCAGCGACCCGCACCGGAACCCACTCACACCGGTACAACCACCAAAGTCGGACAAGCAAAGAGAGAAGCAAACGGATAAGCACTCTCTCGCTCCCTCGACACTGGACTCAAGGATCACCGCTTCGCTTCCGCTACGAAGGGCAAAAGATTACCCCGTGGTATCAATAGAGTAAAACACTTGAGCACCGCAGCGGATTATCAAACCAAAAGAAGAAGAAATAGGAAGAAAATAGCAAAGCAAACACAAAGATGTAACGAGGTTCGGCTACAAGTAGCCTACGTCCTCCACCGCTCCAAATCTCAATTAGGATGAACAGATTACAGAGATAGCACACACCCGAACGATCACACGCGATCGCTCTACAAGAGATTCACACAGAATTCCCTTTGCACAAGAAGTAGGATCCCAATCCTCTTCTTCTCTAGAACCCTAGCCGCACAAAACAAGAGTCTCTCTCAAAAATTATCCTTGAATATCTCTCCTCCTAGGGCTCTCATGAGTCCTATATATAGTCTCAAGACCTTTAGATGATCATAACCGTCGAAACGCCACCAAAAACACCAAAAGAAAATCGTCCGTACGATTTTTTCGCGAGCCCGAGTCGACTCGGCTGTGGTTCGAGTCGACTCTGGCACGTCTAGACAAAACTGGCACGATCTAGAGTCGACTTGACTGTAGCTCGAGTCGACTCGACGATGCTTCGAGTCGACTCGACTGTAGCTCGAGTCGACTCTGACAGTCGAGACAGAAACATGGTTTTCTCGGTCTTCTGGCCTTTCTCCTCCCGGGTCGACTCGACTGTTCCCGAGTCGACTCGACTGTAGCTCGAGTCGACTCTGACAGTCCGCCAGACAGAATTATGCAGAATTGATTCTCCTTCAATTCTCTTCATCACCAATGGTCTCCACATACCCCAACAGATTGTGTACTTACGAATTTGAGATGGATGTTTTGAATGAAAAGTTCTTGTTTGTGACGTGTATTTTGTTATCTATGTGATTTAGTGTATGTGTTTTGTTAGGAATTAATGTATACAGAGTATTAAAAATTGCTTATACAAAAATTTTTTTTTTGATACTTACCTCAATTTCCAAAATATGATTATGCCAGAACTTTGATAAGTATAGATCTTGGAAAGGACTTTAATTAGTATGTTCTATGTTGACTTGACAGGAACATGGTTTCAGGACAGGCAGTCCGGCTGGACGACTTGACTCCCACGAACTAGATGAGGTAACTGGAATACATCTTCTTCATGAAAGTAAACTATTCATTCTATTTATCCCATTATGTTTTTTACAGGGTGTTGATGTAACTGTAACATACATAGATTTTTTGGGGAAACTTCAAACATTCAAGGTCAACTCAAGAAACCTGTCTTCTTCCTGGGTGTGGGAGAGTTCTTTTGGTGCAAACCACACACAAGCAATGGTTGGACTGGTACTCTTTTAACCTCTTCAGCGCTGCTGGTCACAGGATTAATTGTATATTTGGATTTGTGAGAAAATTGAGAAAATATTTTCAGTTATGTTAAACCAAAAGGTCTTTGAAACAGTATGAAACTCATTTAAAGGATTGCATTTCAATTTGGCTCCTTTGGCTTGATATTTAACGACGGTGGCGGTGGAGTTGTGAGCAGCCAGACCGAAAGCCTTCCCAAACTATGGAAGAAGTTTGAGAAGATCAGCTGCTCGTCACTTATTGAACTTCCAAGAGTTTTGAAACTTCAGGTAGTTTCTTTGTGTAGCAAGTGTTTCTGAATTTTGGTGCTGCTGCTGCTGTTGTACCTTGTATTGCAGCATGTTGTATGAGAAGATTTGTTCAGCTGTTGAGCTGTTGCTTTTGATACCATCAAGATACTGAGTTCGGCCTACGTGCAAGGAGAAACTTTACCTGGGCCACTCCTGTATTGCAGTATATTTTGTGGGAACTGGTCTAGCTTGTTTCCTTTTGATGTTGGGAAGTGGGGATTGATATGACATCATTTGAAAGTGCTAGTTTTAGCTTCTGAGTTCTTATTCGGCTTAGAATTAGTTTTTGATATCTAATTTTAGTTTACAACTTCGCATTGCATTCATAGCAAGAAAATGGTTACTAAGAGTTTGTGTTAACTTGCTAGCCATTGAAACCCATTGACATTATGTTGACCAGTTCTTACTTCTTAGGAAACCAAGATAAATGAAGAGGTTTCAAGTGGGATCTTCAATGCTGATAGATATATGCAGGATTTAGGTGAAATCTTCAATAATAATAAGAGCTTGTGGAAATTGAATTTCAGTTTAGTGGCATGATGAACTCATGAGCAAGTGCTTGATGGTGGTGCTTGTAAAAAAATTAAGTAATGCTTTGAAAGTTTATATATGATAAACTAAAACAACAACATCATATACCCTTTTTCTTTTTTTTGCTGTAAGAATTGTGCATTTTTTTTGGGTTGCGATGACCGCAACCCAAAAAAAATGGGAGCGGTCATAGGTTTGATATTTAACGACGCTTTATTGCGTCGGTCAAGTAGCATAAGCAGACGCTTTTAAGCGTTGGCATAGTCCAACACAAACTACGCTGGGAAGCGTCGGTTCAAGTACGCCGACGCTTTTAAGCGTCGGATTAGTATAAAATGAACGACGTTTAAAAGCGTCGGCATAGAGCGACGACGCTTTTTTGACGCGTCGGGTTAAACCCGACCCAAGCCCACCTGCCCGACGTCTGACCCACGCT
The DNA here is from genome assembly GCF_009389715.1 of Phoenix dactylifera. Classification (NCBI taxonomy): domain Eukaryota; kingdom Viridiplantae; phylum Streptophyta; class Magnoliopsida; order Arecales; family Arecaceae; genus Phoenix; species Phoenix dactylifera. The sequence goes on along the minus strand of NW_024068025.1, from coordinate 218,545 downwards.
TTGTGGTGCGTGGGCTGGAAATTTGCCGACGCTTAAAAGCGTCGGGAGAGACCAAAAAAAGCGTCGGGAGATATCCTTTCTTTTGTTGTGCCTAGCTCCTAATTCAAATTAAATTCGAATATGATTCTTAGATTAGATTGATCTAATATGATTAGATCATGACCTAATATGGGTTAGCCAAGAGTTGAAACCCATTTGGCTTTAATTAGACCTGATTTGATTAGGTTTAATGTTTTCTTTAAGTTGGTTAAACCCAATTGGATTGGGTTTGATAGGGCCTTCACTTCTGGACCATTGGATCGCTTCCTGGATGAAGGATCTGGTCCACTGGTTGGCGCCTTCATCTGGACCATTGGATGGCTTCCTGGATGAAGGATCTGGTCCACTGGTTAGCGCCTGAATTTGGACCACTGGATGGCTCTCTGGATGAAAGATCTGGACCGTTGCTCAGCGCCTGAATCTGGACCACTAGATGGCTCTCTGGATGAAAGATCTGGACCGTTGCTCAGCGCCTGAATCTGGACCATCGGTGATGGCATCTTGCTTCTGGACCATTGGATGGCACCCTGGATGATGATGCCCTGATCTGGACCATTAGATGGCGCCTAGATCTGGACCATTGGCTTTGGTTCACTGTATTTGGGCCCTTGGATCTTCAGGATTTAAGAAGGAGATGTGAGAAAGAAGTTGATACACCCTTCTCCTTAGCACCCCATCATGATGGGATGCATCTCTTGGCACATGCCTCATCATGATGAGGTGTGTGGATGGGATGCATCCCTTTATGATGCATCTCTCGATCTCTTATAAATAAGGAGGTGCCTTGGGGTTCTAAAGATCATCCAAGAAAAAGCCTCTCCTTCTCTCTCCCTTATCCCTTCTTTCTTACAAGCCTCTCTCTTTTGTCCTAACCCAAGACAAGAGGGTCTTCTTTAGGACAAAAAGGCTAGTGAATGTTTTAGAGGTAGAAAGGAAAAAGGAAGTGAAGGAAAATCAGCCAATTAAATCCTTTGGAAGGATTGAACAATTAGAATCAAGTTTTGGTGGAGCTAGAGTCTTGAACCCATTCCTGTGTGGATCAACATCGGAGGGTGAACATTTGGGCACCTTAGGACATCTTCAGATATATTGGATATAGCGTGATAGGTATTCTTCTATACCAAGATTATATTTTCTACATTATTTGGTTATACTATTAAGGCGATCTTGGCTTATTAGGGTTTTATATAATGGGTTTTATAAGAAAATTTTATAATCCCGTATCTTCCGCTGCGCCCTAGAGCACTGGAAAACCCTAACAATGGTATCAGAGCCACCCTTAATCAGTTTAACCAAATGATAATACATGCTATTATCTTGATGCTATGAGATAGCTAGGTTGTTTGTATGCATGATTAGTTTATGCTATGAGATAGTGTTATATTCATGTTGTAGCACAGTATAATTGCTAGTACTAAATTATAGAATGTGCAATGAGACCAATATAGTAGTATGAAAACTTTGGGCTGACCCATTCTGGAACAATCGACTCAGTTGGTGTCTAGGAAGGAAGCCACAGGTGGTTACTTAATTAGGACCTCACTCTCTGAGTGAGGGGTGCCTCCCACCTGCTTTCCTGGCCAATTATTTGATTGTCCTTTATGGTTGAGCTTAATGTTAGTAAGATACTACTATTTGAAAGCCCTCACTAAATTCATAATTAAGTCGTAGTGTTAATTGCTTTAAGCTGAGCCATTCTGAATCAATTGACTAAGTTGGTGTCTAGGAAAGATGCTACAGGTGGTTATTTAATTAGGACCTTACTAAGTAAGGAGAGCCTCCCATCTGCTTACCTGGCCAACTATTTGATTGACCTCCATGAAAAAGCTAATTGCTGATATAACACTATAAAGGTCCTTCCTTCATGCTTAGATATTATTATGTCAATATCTACGCTAGCTTGTTGTGATTCCCACAAGGCTAGTATTAGGGATTGATATTGTAATATCTTGGTGCATATGATGCATATGGCATATTTTAATATGTTGCCTTGTTGTGATTCCCACAAGGGCAGCATTATTCAAATATGACTGCATAAAAATGAAGGGTTTGACTTAACTAGACACAATAGTTTGTTGTGATTCCCACAAGACTATATGTGTGCTAGAGGACAGAATAAAGTTGGGAATTGCATGGGATGCAATTGGAAAGAGTTTCCTACCTTTGAACTTATAAGGGCTTGTTGTGATTCCCACAAGGTCTTTTATAAAGAATTTGGATCTCAACCCCACTAAGAAAATTAGTATTTTCTCGTTCATCATACTTGAGGGTTATGATATTCGATAAAAATAGTGGGAGTAACAATTAGATAAAAGTCCTTGTCTGATTGAATACATGTCATCATGATTGGTCTGCTTATATTAGTGTTCTTTGTAATTATAGATTAATTCTGCAAAAATGGCATCTTCACTCTCACTTAGAGGTACCTTAGATACAAACAAATTGACTGGTCCCAACTATGTGGATTGGTTGAGGAATTTAAAGATTGTTCTCACACAAGAAAAACTTTCCTACATTCTTGAAACCCCTGACCTAGGGTCAGCAGGGGAAGATGCAACTGAAGAGGAATTGGCCACATATCGTATGTGGAAAAATGACAGTTTGACTGTCAAATGTATCATGCTTGCTTCTATGAATAATGAATTGCAGAGGCATCATGATAGTATGGATACTCACTCCATACTCCTTAACTTAAAGGAGTTATATGGTGAGCAGAGCAGAACTGCTAGATATGAGATATCTAAACAGTTGTTCCGTGCTAGAATGATCGAGGGATCGTCTGTGCAAGACCACTGTTTAAAGGTTATAGACTTAATCACTCGATTAAGTCAACTTGGTTTTGCTATGGACAATGAGCTCAGTCAGGATTTGATCCTGCAATCACTACCCGACTCATTCTCGCAGTTTGTCGTGAATTATCACATGAACAAACTAAATTCCTCCCTGCCTGAGCTTCTAAATATGCTGAAAACAGCAGAGTCTCACATCAAGAAGGACAAGGGTCCGATCCTTCTTGTTGGTGAGAGCTCAAAGAAAAAGTCGGGCAATAAGGGTTCAAAGAAAAAACTAAATCCTAAGAGTCACATCAAAAAGAAGAAGGGAAAGAAAATCTCTGGACCCAGTACCTGTTTCCACTGTGGCAAGACGGGGCATTGGAAAAGGAACTGCAAGAGCTTTCTTGCAAGTGTGAAGCCTGATGTAAGTGTTGCATCAAAAGGTATGTTTTTATTACATGCCAATATGACATTAAGTTTTTCTGATTCTAATTCATGGGTATTGGATACCGGTTGTGGTTCTCACATATGCAAATCTTTGCATGGACTGCAGAAAATTAGAAGACTGAAGAAAGGTGACTTCGAGCTATATGGCGCTGGAGGAGAATCCATCCAGGCTGAAGCTGTTGGCACCTACATACTAGAGCTACCCTCCGGAAAGTTCTTGAAGCTAGAAGACTGTTATTTTATGCCAAAAATCATTAGAAATGTAATTTCAATTCCTTTGTTGCTTAAGAAAGGATTCGAAATAAATGGAAAGAGCAATGGTTGCTCTATTTCTTTATCTAATGAGTATTATTGTCATGGCACTATGGAAAATGGTCTTTTAGTATTATGTCTTAATAATGTTATGTTTCATATTGGCAAAAATAATAAAAGAAAAAGAGAAAATATTAATAATACCCTCCTCTGGCATTACCGATTAGGTCATATTAGTGAGACAAGGTTACATAAGTTGTATAAAGATAAATTCTTTGACCCTTATGATTTTGAATCATTAGGAACTTGTGAATCTTATCTTATGGGTAAAATGACCAAGTCTCCATTCTCGGGACATGGATAAAGGGCAAGTGAGTTGTTAGAACTCGTACACACTGATGTGTGCGGTCCTATGTCAACTCAAGCTAGAGATGGATACTCTACTTCATCACATTTACTGATGACTTATCAAGGTTCGGTTTTGTGTATCTAATGAAACATAAATTTGAAGCCTTTGATAAATTTAAAGAGTATCAAAGTATGGTCGAAAAACAAACTAGAAAGTGTATTAAAATCCTTCGATCTGATCGAGGAGGAGAATATCTTTTTAGTGAATTTTTAGACTATCTTAAATTAAAGGGTATACTCTCTGAATGGACACCTCCATATACGCCACAATTAAATGGTGTAGCTGAAAGAAGGAATCGTACCTTATTAGATATGGTACGGTCCATGATGTACTTCACAAATCTTCCAATTTCCTTCTGGGGACATGCCCTAGAAACTGCTGCATTAGTATTAAATAGAGTACCATCTAAGTCTGTATCTAGCACTCCATATGAGATATGGAAAGGAAATAAACCTAATCTTAAGTATCTTAAGATATGGGGTTGTCATGCTTATGTCAAAAGAAATTTTGGACATAAGCTAAGTGCTAGATCGGACAAATGTATATTTGTAGGTTATCCTAAAGACAGTTTAGGATATATCTTCTATAATCCTACCGAACAAAAGGTATTTGTTGCTAGGCATGCCACTTTCTTGGAAAAAGAGTTTTTTTTAGAAAAGGGCAAGGATAGAAAAATTGAACTTGATGAAGTTCAAGACCTACAAGGTGAGACACATAATAATCCTCAACCAGATGTACCCATGGAAGAGGTACAGCCACTACACACTACTCCTTTTCGAAGGTCAGAAAGAGTGCGAAATGCACCTGAGAGGTATGGATTTATCATTGAGAATGATGAAGCCCACATCGTTGATAATGATGACCCTCTGACCTATTCGGAAGCTGTCAAGAGTAGGGACTCTGACAAATGGTTGGACGCCATGAAATCCGAGATAGATTCTATGTATACAAACCAAGTGTGGACTTTGGTTGATGCACCTGAGGGAGTGATTCCAATAGGGTGCAAATGGGTATACAAGAAGAAGATAGGAGCTGATGGCCAAGTAGAAACCTACAAGGCCAGGCTAGTGGCAAAAGGTTTCAGGCAAAAACAAGGCATTGATTATGATGAAACTTTTTCGCCAGTAGCTATGCTCAAATCTATTCGAATTATGCTTGCTATAGCTGCATACTATGATTATGAGATCTGGCAGATGGATGTCAAAACCGCCTTCCTTAATGGTCACCTTGAGGAAGAGGTCTATATGACACAGCTAGAGGGATTTGTCTCAAGAGGGAGAGCAAATCAAGTATGTAGGCTTAAGAAATCCATTTATGGATTAAAGCAGGCATCTAGAAGTTGGAACATCCATTTTGACATGATAGTCAAAGAATTTGGCTTCATTAAAAATATAGATGAACCTTGTGTGTACAAGAAGACTAGTGGGAGTGCTATTGTCTTCTTGATATTATATGTGGACGATATATTGGTCATTGGAAATGATGTTCCAATGATGCAATCGGTCAAGACTTGGCTATCAAAGAAATTTTCCATGAAAGACTTGGGTGAAGCATCCTATATACTTGGTATAAGGATCTATAAAGATAGATCTAAAAGGATGCTAGGTTTGTCCCAGTCTAGGTACATTGATAATGTGCTGAAGAGGTTCAATATGGATGGGAGTAAGAAAGGTTTCTTACCCATAGGACATGGCATACAACTCTCTAGGAAGATGTCTCCTAAGACATCTGAAGAGAGGAATAGAATGAGTTCTATTCCCTATGCTTCGGCAGTAGGGTCGATCATGTATGCTATGTTATGTACCAGGCCTGATGTAGCTTATGCCTTGGGTATGGTAAGTAGATTTCAGGCAGATCCCGGGGAGGATCATTGGAAAATTGTGAAAAGCATTCTCAAATACTTGAGAAGGACTAGAGATGTTTTTCTGATTTATGGAGGATCAGAATTGAAACTAGAAGGCTATTCAGATTCTAGCTTTCAATCTGATCCAGATGATAGCAAGTCAATCTCTGGATATATCTTCACTTTGAATGGTGGAGCTGTGAGTTGGAAAAGTTCCAAACAGCAAACTGTAGCTGACTCAACTACTGAGGCAGAATACATAGCTATTAGTGAAGCTGCTAAGGAAGCAGCCTGGATGAAGAAGTTCATCACAGAGCTGGGTGTAGTTCCTGAGATTGCCGGACCAGTCCCAGTTTATTGCGATAACACTGGAGCAGTTGCACAGGCTAAGGAACCAAGGTCTCATCATAGATCCAAGCACATTTTGAGACGCTTCCACCTTGTTCGAGAGATAATCGAAAGACAAGACGTCAAGATTGAACGAGTAGACACAAAGAACAATATAGCAGACCCATTTACTAAAGCTCTACCACAGCAGCAATTCAATCGTCACCTCGATTGTATGGGGTTAAAATATAAGGGCGATTGGCTTTAGTGCAAGTGGGAGATTGAAAGAGTAGATGCCCTATAAGCCAATCATTTGATGGGTTTCTCTTTGTAATCCTCCAAATCATGTACTTTGACACTCGATATATATCAATAAAGGCATTGTGTTTCATCATTTGCTGCTTATCTATTTTATTATTGGATGATGAACCCCATAAATTAGGACATTGGTTTTAGGGTTATGATGAGATCATACCAGTGAGACCTAAAATCCTAAAATCCTAATTTAGAATATTTCCAGTCAAATTGGTATATTGAGTCGGGGATCAATATTACCGGAAAGACTGGCACATCTTATGTATGCTCAATGTAGAGGGTGATTGATCTCACAATCACTTGTGTGAGACACTAATACAAAGATGTGGGTGCTCATTAGAGGAATGAGTTCACTGAAATGACCAGCCATGAGAACATCTTATGGATTCTTACTTAATTATCAAAAGATGGTTCTCATAGTGGGAGTTGTGCAAGTGATCCTTAGACCTGAGATCACCATGGTACCTTGTGCACTTGAAGCTATGTTTTGGTTTACCCTCATTCACGACATTGCGTTGTGTACGGGGTATTCTGGATATGGTGGATTTTGTACGAAGGTTGTGAGTAGGTCAACAAGGAATTAGTCACTTCTAGTAAGAGAAGGTAATATCCTACTTACTCTAATCTTATGATGATTCAAGAAGCCTTTGATCAAAGCAAAATGAATATTAGAAAGAGTTTCTAATGTTTCATTGTTTGAATTATCATATAAAAGATTGAGAGAGACATGAATAAGTGATTGAGTTTGATATTGATCCATACTCGAGCACTTATTTAGGATGTAGTATGACTGAGGGATTGAATTACACAGTAACTTTCCACTGAAGGGTATGTTTGGATTTGTCCAATACATTCCTCATCTTCCGGGTAGACATGATACGTTGCTAGACGTCAATCATATCTTGTGGGTTGATCGGATCAAAGAGTTTGATTAGATCAAAGCATCAGAAAGGTTCTGATTGCTAAGTCAGGTTTAGCACTAAATTGAACCTAAATTGGATTAGAGGTATTCTAATCAGGTTAGGTCAACTTGCACCTGCACCTACTGCTGGCTAAGATAAGGAACCCAATGGGTCACACACAAGGGAATTGATCAAGGGTCTAATTGGATTAGATCATGTTTGCAAGATGAACATGCTAGCACATGTTGCAAATCCTAGCTCCTGATTCAAATTAAATTCGAATATGAATAGATCATGACCTAATATGGGTTAGCCAAGAGTTGAAACCCATTTGGCTTTAATTAGACCTGATTTGATTAGGTTTAATGTTTTCTTTAAGTTGGTTAAACCCAATTGGATTGGGTTTGATAGGGCCTTCACTTCTGGACCATTGGATCGCTTCCTAGATGAAGGATCTGGTCCACTGGTTGGCGCCTTCATCTGGACCATTGGATGGCTTCCTGGATGAAGGATCTGGTCCACTAGTTAGCGCCTGAATCTGGACCACTGGATGGCTCTCTGGATGAAAGATCTGGACCGTTGCTCAGCGCCTGAATCTGGACCATCGGTGATGGCATCTTGCTTCTGGACCATTGGATGGCACCCTGGATGATGATGCCCTGATCTGGACCATTAGATGGCGCCTAGATCTGGACCATTGGCTTTGGTTCACTGCATTTGGGCCCTTGGATCATCAGGATTTAAGAGGAAGATGTGAGAAAGAAGTTGATACACCCTTCTCCTTAGCACCCCATCATGATGGGATGCATCTCTTGGCACATGCCTCATCATGATGAGGTGTGTGGATGGGATGCATCCCTTTATGATGCATCCCTCCATCTCTTATAAATAAGGAGGTGCCTTGGGGTTCTAAAGATCATCCAAGAAAAAGCCTCTCCTTCTCTCTCCCTTATCCCTTCTTTCTTACAAGCCTCTCTCTTTTGTCCTAACCCAAGACAAGAGGGTCTTCTTTAGGACAAAAAGGCTAGTGAATGTTTTAGAGGTAGAAAGGAAGAAGGAAGTGAAGGAAAATCAGCCAATTAAATCCTTTGGAAGGATTAAACAATTAGAATCAAGTTTTGGTGGAGCTAGAGTCTTGAACCCATTCCTGTGTGGATCAACATCGGAGGGTGAACATTTGGGCACCTTAGGACATCTTCAGATATATTGGATATAGCGTGATAGGTATTCTTCTATACCAAGATTATATTTTCTACATTATTTGGTTATACTATTAAGGCGATCTTGGCTTATTAGGGTTTCATATAATGGGTTTTATAAGAAAATTTTATAATCCCGTATCTTCCGCTGCGCCCTAGAGCACTGGGAAACCCTAACAACCTGGATCCTTATATTTAGGGAGAATGTTATGCTGTAAAATCGCACTTACATTTTCAGCCAAAAATGCCTTCTTCTTGACATTTAAACGACGCTTGATAGTGCACAAATCTTTCAAAAATTTTGCATATGAAGGCACTTGTTTGATTGCATCAAGAAGAGGTACATTGATTTTTACTTGCTTAAAAAGCTCAAGAATTTTAGAGTTTAGTTCAAGCTTTTGCAAGGGCTTTAATCTTTGTGAAAATGGTGCAGGAAAAGGACATTTGATTTTTTTAGTAGATGTTGGTGCTTTAGTTTCTTCGTTATCCTTTTCTTTTGTCTTTAAAGGGTCAGAATCAGGTATGGCTTGAGTTTGTTCTGGAACTGGTTGGTCAATAACTTTTCCACTTTGCAAAGTTATTATACTCTTCGCTTGTTCTTTATGCGAAGTTGAAGATGATTGTTGCCCAGAGATGGTCACCCAAGAGGGGGGTGAATTGGGTGTCTTAAAACTTTTTGTCTAATTAAAACAAAACACACAAGTGTATGTGCAAAGGTGAAGCTAAAGTTGCAACCACAATCAAACGCAAACACACAAAGATTTATAGTGGTTCGGAGCTTCCACTGCTCCTACATCCACTCCCCAAACACTTTTGGGAATTTCCACTATAATCAGCGATTACAGTCCGGTAGTTTTGCGAGTGCACTACCCAACTCGTTGTTTTACCCCGGACTAACAACGAACCCTACAATCCCCCAATTTAACCTAGGCTTGGGACGCCTATCCCTTGTTCCAAGTCTCTTGACTGGAACAAGCACAATAATCAAATGTTTTATAAAGATTTGAAAGCTCTTAAGAAAGCAAATATATCAATGAAAAACAACAAAACCAGAAGAACCCTTTTTGCCGTTGGAAGCGTGGGTGATGGTGGTTCTTCCGATGTGGATCATGTTTGCTTGAATGTGAGCTTTGAATGCCGAGTGGGAGTGAGTAGTTGAGCACGAAATCAGATGGGAAAGCTTGAATGCACTTGATTTCTCCTCTTGAAAGCACTAACTCCCTTGAACCTCTTTCTCTTTCTTCTCTCTTGAATGATCTTGTGTTTGGTTGGTGAGAAGTTGTTTAAAGGCACTTAAAAGCTCCCTTTTATAGCCCTACAAGCAATAGATCCGTTAGACACAAAATAGCCGTTTGAAATTCAAACAAACCTGCAAAAGTGTGTCAGTCGTGTCCCAGGCACTCCGGAGACGTCTCCGCTTGAACGCGAGACGTCTCGGCTGTATAAAAATTCTTTTGACGATGTTTGGAGTCGACTCGGCGCTTTACGGGGACGTCTCTAAAGAAGAACAGCTTGAATGCTTGTTTTTCTGTTTTTCTGAGAGAGTCGGCTCGGCACTTTACGGGGACGTCTCGGGATGTTTGCGCTTTTTGCATGGGGACGACTCCGCGACGTCGGGGACGACTCCGCAGTTTTATCACCGAAAAACAAGTCCTCTGGAATCCCCTGAGAGAGTCGACTCCGCGCTTTCTGGGGACGTCTCGGGAAGTTTGCTTTTTATACGTGGGGACGACTCCGCGTCCTTCGGAGACGACTCGCGCGCATCCCTTGAAATCGGCCTTTCTGCCGTCTCTGAGAGAGTCGACTCCGCAGAGTCGGGAGTCGACTCCGACCCTGCGAGACGCCTCGCCAGGTGCCGGGGACGTCTCCAGACGTGCCAATTCATCCTCTTCATGCCAGAGACGTCTCTGGGACAAACCGGAGACGTCTCGGCTGTCCCTGATCTGTTTTCTTCATCTCAAAAAATCTTTAAAAAATCCTTGAAAAATATGGAAACATGCCTTGACAATTCTTAACAATATTCTTAGTTAAACACCTGAAATTCTCAAATAAATTGTTAATATAAAGGGAATTATACTCTAGTGTTTTGTATTCATCAAAATCCATTAGGGGGTCAACAATCTCTCCCTTTTTGATTATGACAAAACACTGAGTATATGCAAAATTTAAAATTTAAACATATACACAGTATTTGTTCAGATGTACAAGTATTATGTTTTGGTTAGAGCTAGATACAGTGTGCATAATTCAATATAGTCAACTTTCAGTTCTATCCTTATGCATAAGTATTGATCTTAGTAGCTCTTGAGCAATTTTGGCATATCAACTGAATTTGAATCAAGTTAAAATGTAAATTAATGAAATATTGATGCTAAAGACAATTGAAAGCTAAATACTTTTTGACTCCCCTTTTCTTTTCCAGAAGGGCAATTGTCTTAAAGCCAATATTCTTCAATTTTATCTTTTCTAATTCAACTTTTAAGTATGAGTGTAAATTTTGTATTTTGCATTCCATATATTGGTTCTATTCCATATATTTGTTCTACTCCCCCTTTTTGTCATCAACAATGAAGGGGACAAATTTTCCTTAGGTACCTAAAACGCAATTCCTATTAGAATTCAGCATATTACCATGAATCACTCAAGGAAATCAAGTTATGCTCCCTCTTTCCAAGTTATTTTTTATTAATGAATTCAGCATTCATTTCACTCCCCCTTTGTTTTGGAGTTCATTTCAGACCTTTCAAATGCAGTTATTACGGGTTGTGCTCCCCCTTTTTCATATGCATTGTCAAGTTGGGAAAGGAGTAATATTATTGCACATTGTTAAGTTTGATCATTCAAAGCATCAGAATTAGAAACATACACAGAGTTTGATACCACAGAATTAGAAATATACACAAAGTTTCAAAAAGAAAGGTATGACCTTCATATTGTATTACAATCATTTGAAGTCATTACAAGTATTGATGGCTAATACAAAAGAAGTTTCAAATAAGCCTAGGGTTTTACAAAAAGATGAACCCTAGATGTCTACAAAATGTCCCTCACCGGCGACCACGCTCAATAGCCCCAGCAGCAGCCTCTATAAACCCAGTTATTGCATCCATTAGGGTTTTAAATTGATTTCCCTGAGACTGATTGAAGGCTGTCACTAGTGCTTCAAATTCATGAGTTGCCCTTTCAATTCTTCCTCTAAGTTGGGCAGCCATAGTGCCCACATTGCCTCCAGGGCTCGTCAACTCTTGAAGACCATCCGATATGATCTTCAATTCAGCCTGTATCTCAATTGATCTTAAGGTTTGGCTTGTTCCCACATGAACCAATTCTGACGCTGTAGCTTCTATCTGAGCTTTGATTTCCTTTAATTCTTGTAGGAGTGCTTCATGTGAGGTACGGATGGGAGCTAACTCAGCAGAGACTATTGATCTCATCTCTTCCCTCATCTGCTGGCATATCACAGATGCTAGGGTGTGCATCTGCTCATCTGATAGGGACAGTGATCCACTGACTGGAGGAGGAGGCACTGAGGTGGATGGTCCAGCCGAGCTGGAAGGTACATCAGGAAAGGCCATAGGGCTATGTGGAGGAGAGAGGTGGTCAGGCTCCTGATGTGGGATCTCAGGCTCTATGGTTTGGAATTTTCTTTTAGGGGCCTTAACCCAAGACCCGTCTTTCTTGTGAAACTCCATCCTATGTAATGTGCTCTCATTGTAGTAGTCAGTGTTTCTCAAAGGTTTTTCTGGCTCATTTTCAGGAATTGGAACCTTAAAATGTTTGAACAGTAGGGTGAAAACCATCCCATAAGGTATGCTAAATCTAGAATACCTATGACATATGGAGATGTAGTTCAACATGAGCCTAGGGAGGTTTAGGGGAATCCCTAGCAGGATATGGTGCATAATAGCTAAGTCTCGCTCCGAAACGAAATCGAAGCGACCGGTTTTTGAAAACAAGACCCGATTAACTATGCTCAAAAGCAATCTCATTTCGGCATTGAGGTCTTGGGACTTAACTATGTCAAGAGGGCCGCAGTCCTCTCTTCCTAAAAGTAGGTTTAGGGCAATCTCCCTTTGGGGATGTGAGGTCGGAGCCTCACCGTATTTGGGGATTTGTAACAAGTTAGATAGGATGTCCTCATTGATTTCTATCAATGTGCCTCGGACATATCCGGTGTATCCCGAGTCCCCTAAGGCCATATTGCTAAACATTTCTCTCACTAGGCCGGGATATGTTGACATATTTAGGGAACATAGGTGTTCCCAACCTTGGGCACGGAGTCTCTCTCCAATAGAGAACCCCTCACTAGCTAGAAACTGGAAATCTATATATCTACCTGTGGTTACTATGCGATTTGCACAGGAGAGGGTCACGGTTAACGGAGCAACCGGAGGAGGCGGCGCGGAGGGCTCTTCCCTCCGTTCCTCGTCGTCGTTTGCTACTCTAAGATGCCTCCCACCCGTTCGCCTAGCTTTCTTAGGTGCCATGGATTGGAAATCTAGGAAAATGGGGAGAGATTTTGGTTCGGTTTGTGGTGGAGAGAAAATGGAGGCGAGGGTTTGTGTTTTCGTTGGGGACGAAAGAAGGTAGCTCGGGTCGGCTCGAGCTGTTTCGACCTAATTTAAAAACTTTCATTCGGTCCCCGAGATGTCTCCGCGACTAATGCGAGATATCTCGCCGGGAGGACATCTCTGTGATTTGCCAGAGACGTCTTCGGCACTGAAAAATTTCACAATGATTTCTATCTTTTCCCAATTTATTTTATTCAACCACAATAATCAGCGTGATTTCTTTTGGTGAATATAGAGTGAGTTTGCTTGTGATCCTTCCCTTCAATAATGCAACCTATAAAAGTTTGATAATGATTTTTTGAATTATCAATATTGAAATGAGGAATGTTTGACCAAATTTCGAATGCCTATGAAATAGGCTCTGAAAATATCTTCATGAAGAGTCCAAGGGAGGGTAACCATCCTCCGGAAAATCAAACAATTCGTCATCTAACTTTGATAGATTCATGTTTTCACTTATTAGATACTAGGTTTGCTATTTGTGACCTTGAAGTGTATTATTAGTTTGAGTAGCATTCACATGTATCTCTAGAGCTTACAAAGCATTGCATTACAAGTTCAATCTATTTACTAGGATCATACAAGCACAAAGCATTCCTTAAAAAATTGAACCTATCTTTACAAAGGGGCTTTGTAAAGATATCGGCCAATTGATTTTCAGTACATACATACTCAATCATCACATCATTTTTCAGCACATGATCCCTTATAAAGTGATGCCTAATCTCTATATGTTTTGATTTAGAGTGTTGAACAGGATTTTTTGTTAAATTAATTGCACTTATATTATCACACCTAATTGGTATGTTGTCCATTTTGATACCGAAATCTTCAAGTTGTTGCTTAATCCAAAGAACTTGGGCACAACAGCTTCCAGCTGCAATGTACTCAGCCTCAGCTGTGGACAAGGCAACTGAATTCTGTTTCTTGCTAAACCAAAAAACCAAATTAGCACCCAAGAATTGACATGTGCCACTTGTGCTTTTTCTGTCGAGTTTGCACCCGGCAAAATCAGCATCGGAATAAGCAATTAAATTTATATCAGATTGTTTAGAATACCATAAGCCTGCATTAGATGTCCCTACTAGATATCTGAATATTCTTTTAACAGCTTGCAAGTGTGATTCCTTAGGACATGCTTGGTATCTAGCACACATGCAAACACTGAATAATATGTCTGGTCTACTAGCAGTAAGGTAAAGTAAAGAACCTATCATACCTCTGTACAATTTGCAGTCTATACTTTTACCTTTTTCATCTTTGTCAAGCTTGCAACTTGAGCCCATGGGTGTGCTGATTTCCTTTGCATCCTTCATCTTGAACTTTTCCAACATTTCCTTGATGTATTTGGACTGATTGATGAAGATGCCTTCCTCTGATTGTTTTATTTGTAGCCCAAGGAAGAAGTTGAGCTCACCCATCATGTTCATTTCAAATTCTCCCTGCATAAGCTTAGCAAACTCTTGACAAAGACTATCATTAGTAGCACCAAAAATTATATCATCCACATAAATTTGCACAAGCAATAAGTCATTCCCTTTTCTTTTAATGAAGAGGGTTTTGTCTACATTTTCTCTCTTAAACTTATTTTCAATTAGAAAATTACTTAATCTTTCATACCATGCCCTAGGGGCTTGCTTAAGTCCATACAATGCTTTATGCAATTTAAAAACATAATCTGGATGTAAGTGGTTCTCAAAACCTGGAGGTTGTCCTACATAAACTTCCTCCATTATATAACCATTTAAAAAGGCACTTTTTACATCCATTTGATAGAGTTTGAAATTCATGAAGCATGCATATGCCAAAAGTAGTCTAATAGCCTCTAACCTAGCAACAGGAGCAAAAGTTTCATCAAAATCTATTCCTTCCTCCTGATTATATTCTTTGGCTACTAGCCTAGCTTTGTTTTTTGTTACTATTCCATCTTCATCTAGTTTATTTCTATATACCCACTTGGTGCCTATAATTGAAACATTAGGGGGTCTTTTCATTAGAGTCCAAACTTGATTTCGTTCAAATTGGTTTAATTCTTCTTGCATAGCATTCATCCAATTTTCATCTTTTTCGGCTTCTTCTAGTGATTTAGGCTCTATCTGTGAAACGAATGCAAGATAATTACTAGTGTTTCTTAAAGAGGATCTTGTCCTTATCCCTTGTGAAGGATCACCAAGGACTAGATCCCTTGGATGACTATGTGCATACCTCCATTCCTTAGGAAGATCTTGATTTCTCGCTGGAGGTTGATCTTTTTCATCTTGCTGAATTGTATCTTCTTTGATTTCATCCTCATGTTGTTTGTCTTGTATGGAGAATTCCTTCATTCTGTCTTCAAGTATACCTGCATCACCATCTTCTTCTTTTCTAGAAGAATCTTCATTAGCTTCATCAAAAACAACATGAATGGATTCTTCAACAACGAGAGTTCTCTTGTTGAAGACCCTGTATGCTCTACTAGATGAGGAATAACCTAAGAAGATCTGCTCATCTGATTTAGCACTAAATTTACTTAGATTGTCCTTTTCATTGTTTAAAATAAAGCAGCGACAACCGAAAACATGAAAATAGCTTATATTAGGCTTCTTATTTTTCAACAACTCATAAGGTGTTTTCTTTAAGATAGATCTAACTAAAGCACGGTTTAAAATATGACATGCAGTATTTATTGCTTCAGCCCAAAAGTACTTTGGTAGATCCGATTCGCACAACATGGTACGAGCCATATCTGCTAGTGTGCGATTCTTCCTTTCTACCACCCCATTTTGTTGGGGTGTCCTAGGGGCCGAGAAATTGTGATTGATACCGTTTTCTTCACAAAATTTTTCAAAATGCTGATTTTCAAACTCGGTACCATGATCACTCCTAATTGCTTTTAGTTTAAGATTAAGTTCATTCGAAATTCTATTATGAAACTTGATAAAAGCGGAAAAGGACTGATCTTTGTGGGCAAGAAATGAAACCCATGTAAAACGTGAAAAATCATCAACAATTACAAGACCAAACTTCTTACCCCCTAGACTAGCAGTTCTAGTGGGTCCAAATAAATCCATGTGAATTAGTTCTAGGGGTTTTGATGTTGAGACTATGTTCTTAGACTTGAAGGAACTTCTTGTCTGTTTCCCTAGTTGACATGCAGCACAAATTTTGTTCTTTTCAAAGTCTATTTTTGGTAGTCCTTTGACTAGATCTTTTGTAATCAATTTAGAAATTAAATCCATGCTAGCATGCCCTAACCTACGATGCCATAACCAGCTAGTCTCATTGACCTTGGCATCCATGGCTACAAGACATTGGCCATCTTTCATGGTGAGATCATCAAGATCTACCATGTAAACATTTCCACGCCTATGTCCCATAAGTATGATCTCATTGTCAATTGGACTACTAATTATGCATAGGAAAGATTCAAATGACACTTTAAATCCCTTGTCACAAAATTGACTTATACTTAATAAATTATGTTTTAATCCATTAACTAACAATACATTGTCAATAAATGAGGAGGGTGATATGGAGATTTTACCAACGCCAATGATTTGACCTTTAGCATTGTCTCCAAATGTGACTACTCCTCCTTTTGATTTCAAGGTGACGAAAAGGCTCTCATCACCGGTCATATGCCTTGAGCAACCGCTATCAAGATACCATATTCTCTTTTTGCTCCCGGCTGCAAGGCATACCTGCAAAATAATCACGTGAAGCTCTTAGGTACCCAAGTTTTCTTGGGTCCTTCTTGGTTAGTGTAGTTGGTTTCCTTAGGCACCCACACTTTAGTTGTGTTTTTACCCTTTACAAATGTATTCTTGTTAGTTTGAATCTTTCTTTGAATGCAAGAATAGGCTTTATGTCCACTTTTCCCACAATGAAAGCATGTAGGTTTTTCAATTTTGAAATATTTTGCTTTCACAAAAAAGTTCTTTAGATATTTTTGTTGTTTGCTGGTTTTGTATCCTAATCCGGCTTTATTAAAAACAGCTCTTTGATTGGATAGAATGAGATTTAATTTTTCAGAGCTATGTGTAAATTTCTGCACAATTGGTTTGTACTTGTGTACCTCATTTTTAAGGTCCAAATTTTCTTTAGCCAATTCTTCCTTATCATTTTTAAGGGATTCAACATTTTATGCAAGTGAGGTATTACTATTGAGTAGGAATTTGACTTTTAGATTTAATTCCTTAATGAGTGTTTTTGCCGTTTCATTTTCAATGCTAAGCTTTGAATTTTTATTCTTTAGGTCAATGGTGTTATCATTTTCATAGCTCTCCTTCTCAATCAATAGGTTTTTAATGTCATCCTTTAGTTTTTGATTGGAGGCTTTTAATTCTTTATTTTTTGCTTCTAACATACTACAATCACTCATGAGCTCTTGGAAAGCTTCATATAATTCTTCTAAAGTAAAATCTGTAGTTGAGCTTTGACATACCTCATCGTCGTCGAATGCCATGAAACACAAGTTGGCGGTCTCTTCCTTCTCTTCCTCGGAGGAGGATGTGTCACTATCATCCCAAGTTGCTTTCAACGCCTTCTTCTTCTTCTTTCCATAGTGCTTCTTCTATTGAGGGCATTCGGAGCGGATGTGTCCCGGTCTCTTGCAATCATAACATATGATTGGGTCTCTTTCCTTTTCTTTTTTCTTTTCCCAATCATTTCTCCCTCCAAACTTCTTTCTTGGAAAGGGTTTCTTTCTTCTCATGAATTTTTTGAACTTCCTTACTATTAAACCCAAGTCTTCATCTTCACTTTCTTCTTCACTCTCACTGCTTTCTTCTTCACAAACACTTGAAGTAGCCTTGAGTGCGATTGTCTTCTTCTTTGGCACATCTTCTTCATGTCGCTTCATTGTGAGCTCATGCGTCATCAATGAGCCCAATAGTTGTTCAAGTGCCAATGTGTTGAGGTCTTTAGCTTCTACGATCGCCGTGACCTTCGCTTCCCAAGCTTTTAGCAAGGACCTGAGAATTTTACTCACAAGTTCTGGGTTAGTGTAAGATTTACCCAAATTCTTTAGACCATTTATTATATCAGTGAAGCGTGTGAACATGCATGATATAGTTTCGTTGGGTTCCATCTTAAATAACTCATATTTGTGAACTAGAATGTTCATTTTAGACTCTTTGACTTGATTGGTACCCTCGTGGGTAACTTCAAGCCTATCCCATATTTTCTTGGCGGAAGTATAGGTGGAGACTCTATTGAACTCATTTACATCTAGAGCACAAAATAATGAGTCCATGGCTCTAGCATTGAGTTGAACCATCCTACTATCATTCTCATCCCAATCCTTTTCAGCTTTGGGAACTTGAATGCCATTAACTATGTGATATGGTTCGTGTGGTCCTTTGATTATGACCCTCCACAAGGCATAATCTTGTGCTTGAATAAAAATTCTCATTCTAGTCTTCCAATAGGAATAATTTGTCCCATCGAAGAGTGGAGGTCTATTGGTAGCCCGCCCCTCAGCAGGAACATTGTTGAAGGGTGTTGCCATCTTGATCTTTGGCAAAGACGGTTAGGTCTTCAAGAAATACACAGAGCACCTGCTCTGATACCACTTGTTGCCCAGAGATGGTCACCCAAGAGGGGGGTGAATTGGGTGTCTTAAAACTTTTTGTCTAATTAAAACAAAACACACAAGTGTATGTGCAAAGGTGAAGCTAAAGTTGCAACCACAATCAAACGCAAACACACAAAGATTTATAGTGGTTCGGAGCTTCCACTGCTCCTACATCCACTCCCCAAACACTTTTGGAAATTTCCACTATAATCAGCGATTACAGTACAGTAGTTTTGCGAGTGCACTACCCAACTCGTTGTTTTACCCCGGGCTAACAACGAACCCTACAATCCCCCAATTTAACCTAGGCTTGGGACGCCTATCCCTTGTTCCAAGTCCCTTGATTGGAACAAGCACAATAATCAAATGTTTTACAAAGATTTGAAAGCTCTTAAGAAAGCAAATATATCAATGAAAAACAACAAAACCGGAAGAACCCTTTTTGCCGTTGGAAGCATGGGTGATGGTGGTTCTTCCGATGTGGATCACGTTTGCTTGAATGCAAGCTTTGAATGCCGAGTGGGAGTGAGTAGTTGAGCACGAAATCAGATGGGAAAGCTTGAATGCACTTGATTTCTCCTCTTGAAAACACTAACTCCCTTGAACCTCTTTCTCTTTCTTCTCTCTTGAATGATCTTGTGTTTGGTTGGTGAGAAGTTGTTTAAAGGCACTTAAAAGCTCCCTTTTATAGCCCTACAAGCAATAGATCCGTTAGACACAAAAATATAGCCGTTTGAAATTCAAACAAACCTGCAAAAGTGTGCCAGTCGCGTCCCAGGCGCTCCGGAGACGTCTCCGCTTGAACGCGAGACGTCTCGGCTGTATAAAAATTCTTTTGACGATGTTTGGAGTCGACTCGGCGCTTTACGGGGACATCTTTGAAGAAGAACAGCTTGAATGCTTGTTTTTCTGTTTTTCTGAGAGAGTCGGCTCGGCACTTTACGGGGACGTCTCGGGATGTTTGCGCTTTTTGCATGGGGACGACTCCGCGACGTCGGGGACGACTCCGTAGTTTTATCACCGAAAAACAAGTCCTCTGGAATCCCCTGAGAGAGTCGACTCCGCGCTTTCTGGGGACGTCTCGGGAAGTTTGCTTTTTATGCGTGGGGACGACTCCGCATCCTTCGGAGACGACTCGCGCGCATCCCTTGAAATTGGCCTTTCTGCCGTCTCTGAGAGAGTCGACTCCGCAGAGTCGGGAGTCGACTCCGACCCTGCGAGACGCCTCGCCAGGTGCCGGAGACATCTCCAGACGTGCCAATTCATCCTCTTCGTGCCAGAGACGTCTCTAGGACAAACCGGAGACGTCTCGGCTGTCCCTGATCTGTTTTCTTCATCTCAAAAAATCTTCAAAAAATCCTTGAAAAATATGGGAACATGCCTTGACAATTCTTAACAATATTCTTAGTTAAATACCTGAAATCCTCAAATAAATTGTTAATATAAAGGAAATTATACTCTAGTATTTTGTATTCATCAAAATCCATTAGGGAGTCAACAATGATGCATTGCTACCGCCATAGACTTGAGGGTTTGGTTGTGGTTGAGCTGGTAGCTTACCCTTCTCTTGAGCACTTAAAGCAGTGGTCAGCGTTGTCAGTTGATTTCTTAATTCATCATTGATTTTAGCTTGACCTTGCATGAAAGATTGCAAAGTTTCTTCAAGACTGGGTTTTTGAGGGGGTGCGTGTGCATAATGAGGTTGCGGAGGTGGAGGAGTTGGGTTATATACTTGTTGAGGTTGGTCATTCCTCTACCTAAAATTTGGATGGTTCTTCCATCCAGGGTTGTAAGTACCCAAAAAAGGATTATTGAAAGATTTTTGATAGGTATTCATAACATTGGCTTGATCGTGCAAGACTTCCTTGAATGCGGGTATTGTGGGGCAATCAGTGGTGAGATGGCCAGGCATCTCGCAAATCCTACAACACTCGCTGTTATGTTCTACGGTCTTGACGGATTCAATCCTTCTAAGTTCAATTTCCTCTACCTTCCTAGTAAGGGCTGCCATTTTAGCCTGAATATCATCCTGAGTACTAAGGTTGTAAAGGCCCCCGTGTCCAACGCTAGTAGGCTTAGGTAAAGGTTCATTCACTCTATCCCCTGTATCCCATAATTGTGCAGTCTCTGCGAGAGAGTCTAAATAGTTCCATGCCTCATCGGGTTGCTTTTCCAAAAATAGACCATTGCACATAGTCTCTATAAATTGTTTTAACTGTGGAGACAACCCTTCATAAAAAAAACTAATGGTTCTCCATGTTTCAAACCCATGATGAGGACAAGAGAGAAGCAACTCTTTAAATCTCTTCCAGCATTCATAAAATGTTTCATGATCTTTTTGTTGGAAGTTACTAATGTGCCTTTTCAAAAAGTTAGTCTTTTATGCGGGAAAGAATTTTTTCAAGAATTCTCTTTGCATATCATGCCATGTTCCTAGCGATCTAGGTCTCAAGGAGTTCAGCCACGTTTTGGCTTTATCCTTTAAGAAAAAAGAAAACAAGGTCAATTTAAGGACGTCTTCCGATACATTTGGCACTCTAAATGTGATGCTAATTTCCTCAAAATCCTTAAGGTGAAGATAAGGGTTCTCGGATTCCATTCCATGATACTTTGGTAGCAATTGAATTACTCCTGGTTTGATTTCAAAGTGTCCTACATTTTCAGGAATAATCAAGCATGAAGGTTGACTAGTCCTAGTGGGTGTAAGTATTGTCGAAGTGTCATAACTGGGGGTCTACCTTCATTACCATGGTGACTTCCTACATCATCATCAGCCATCTCACCAGATCTGAGATTTTGCAAAAGAGTTTTAATAATATGATCTAAGGAATTGTCAAAAGTTTTTCGATTCAAACGCCCAGTGTTGTCCCTATTCCAACCTAGCATACAAAATTTAATTAAATTTTTTTAATATTTTTTTTTAAAAAATAAATATAAATATAAGTACCAACTAAAGATACCCTAAAACGACACCCTAAAACAAAAATCTATTCACAATCAAACATGCAACAAAACATTACACCTCAATTTCTAATGTTTTTCTTAAATTTCTAGACAGCTCCTAACTGGTTTGAAGAGGGCACCTAAGCCTCCAATCCGGTCTAATGAACCGAGTTGACCAGGTAAGCTCCCAGGTAAGTGGAGGGGTCACGATGCGTTCGCAAAGGTCCTACTTAAAACCCGCTTGCCTCGAACAGATGAACTGTCTTCCTTATAGGGACAAAGCTTGCCTAGACATCAACTAAGCCACAGAGCGAAATTGGTGCAACTTTCGGTGGTCTTCGTCCTATTGAGCTCGAATGTCCTTAGGGGCCAACGTCTAGTTGATTTTAGTTAAGCTTAGGATATTTATGCAATGGGGTAATTTTTGGGCTAAGGACGAGTGATGAAATTCCGACCTTATCTTTTTAAATGGGTTCAGCCCTTAGAGTATTTTATGCTGATGCCTTATACTATATGCAACAATCAAGAGATTTTTTTTTTAATGTTTTATGACATGACATTAAATTTTATTGAATAGGTGATGAAGCAAATTATTTATTTTTTAAAATTTTATGAGTTGAAGTTTGAAATTTGAATTCTGAAATTTAAAATTTGAAATTTTAGGTTTTTCCTTTTTTTTTAATTTTTGAATAATCATCCTTGATCTTTTCTTAAAGTTTTTTTTCTTAAATTTTCAATTAGCAACATGGGTTAATGAGATATGATAACAATAAAATTCTGATTCTAAAAAAATTAAATGCAGAAAATTTAAAACAGAAAGCAGCAAGAAACACAGGTGCTGCACCTGACGACCAAATTTGAGGTCAATCAGACGGTTAATTACTTTGATATCAGAGTTTGATGCAGACTATGCAGGGAATAAAAAAACAGCAGTAAAGAATTTTTTTTTTTCGAAAGAAAAAGACTAACTACTAAAGTACTAATTAAATCTAAAATCATACTAATAAATCAGCCATTCTCCGGCAACGGTGCCAAAAACTTGACGCGCTCGCAAAAATGCTTTCGCGAAACTAATCTCCCAAGTATAGGAGAATCGCACAAGTAGTAAATTCTCGAAAGTCCGAGGTCGAATCCTCAGAAAACGAAATATATATGAGATTATTTAATATAATTTTAGATTAATTAATTTAATAAATTTGTGGATTAAGATGATGTTTTGCAAATAGAAAATAAATCAGTAAACAGAGAATCAAAGTTTGGATAATTTAAGATGGTGTAGGGATCTGGAATCCCCTTTGATGATAATATTTTCAACAATTAAATTCTGCGATTCTTGATTAAGGATCAATCAGATAGAATAGTTCTAATCATGGAGTATATAATTTAAAAACATGAATTCAAGATCTAAGTATTTATCGTGCCAATACGTCTACGATAAATCAAACATCGAAACAATCCATGAATCAAGAAATATAAACCATAAAAGATCTATCTCATAAATAAGCATGCAAGAATCAAAAACATATTAATAGATATAAATCATAGAGATCAATTGTTCAGAATTTACTTGAAAGAAAATAAGACATCAAAGGTTCCTCCATCACCCTTCACAAGATATCAGCCGGCCATCAACATCAAAGAAAACTCCCCTGTTCCTCTTCTCTCTTTTTTTTTCTTTTTACTTTCGGAAACAGGGCATCCCCTGTTTCCTTTTCTTTTTTTCTTTTTCTTTTCAATGATAGGGGCTCTGTTTTTTCGAATAGGAAAAATCCCCCTCCCCAGCCGAGAGAGGTTCCTTCATATAGATCCCCCGAGCTCCTTAACCAGCAATGGATTCCCTCCTGGCACGTGGAGAGGACAGACGGATGGGAGATGATCGCTGATGCTGAAATCACGGGATGCCGGGATCTTCGGACGCAGAGGGACGGCTGGATAGCAGAAACAGGGGATCGCATGCATGCAAATCCAGGCGGAAGAAGCGGATGGATCGGAAGGAAGATAGGACTCAGGGCTCGGGAGATTCACATGCGGACAGCTGAAGGCTCAGGGATACAAACTCGGAAGGCTGGGACGCGTTGGATGCTGGGATGAAGTCGGATCTTTGTTGGGAGGGTGCACGCGGACGGATGAAGGAGCTGATATTCCAGAAGATTGCGATCGCCAAGGGATACGGAAGGGAAAATCGGGAGATGCCGGGATCTTCGGACGCGGATCGAAGGATGGGGCGCGGATGATGCCTCGCAAGATGCTGGAAAAGGCTGGATGAGGCTGTGGATGCGGGATCTTCGCGGATTGCATGCGGACGCTGGTAGCTGATCACAGAAGCTGGGATCTCGGGAGAGCTGGAACGAGGACGCTCGATGGTAGCTTGGGAGATCTGAACCGTGGATGGCTCGCGAAAGAAGCTCCATGGATGATGGATGGCTGGACTTGTGCACCGGAGCTGGGATGCGGACGCTGAGATCACAGACGCGTGGATGGGCTCGCGGATGCCGTTGATCACTCGTGGGAGGATGGGTTGCACGCTGGATGTGGCTGCACCTAGTCGGCTAATGCTCCTTCTAGTGTGCAACTGGGACTGACCCCATGTGGTTGGCTGGTCACCTGTGGTGATGCATATTTTTGGACCCGATGCAAAATTTAACTTTGATTTACGATCACCTGCACCCTACAAAAATATAATATTAATGCAGCACTTTTATCATTTTTTTGTTAGCAATAATACTAATTTAAGGGATGTATAGATCGCACTTTTGTGCTCTCATTAATTCCTAATCACGATTCAACCATCGGATCGGTCAATGCCTCTAGTGTGTGTGACCCCATAGGTTCAATTCTGACTGGTAGTGAGATATATTGTGATCTCTATCACAATATCATTGAAAACTCCTTTCAATGGGTCGGAACGATTCCAACTCTACTCATTATGGTTTATCGATCATCGAGGCAATCCCTATGAGTCCCACCATCCACCAGTGACACCTAGCAGCATGTAGTGGCTACCCAGCAGAATAGAATGGTGAACCTCTAGGTGCAGTTATCGTGTAATACAGTCCTTCTATTGTGGATCGCTACAGGGCGGAGGTCATGGACAACTCGTCAAACCCCATCGCCTGTCATATGTCAAAATTTATTCGACTTAAGCTCGAGAGTGGAAAACTCTTTCTCCACTATACAATCTGCCCCGACCGAGGTCTTACGAACTCAATCTTATAAATCACATAGGATCTCTCCTTATCTATTAAGATCGATAGATTCCTTATAGGTGCATACCATACTCCTACAGTGAACCTACTGCAGCCAATCTACACTGCATGAACCCATATGGCTAGAGACCATGTATATGTGTAGTCAAACTACAATAACCTCACTATGAGTAGCCGAAGCATCGCAGGTCAAAGGACCAGTCACACTACTGCAACATCAAGCAAGTCACTGACGAGTAGATAGACATCTAAGTGACTTCTTGTCTTGGTCACACTCAGTACCCTTATTCTTAACAAGCACCTGCACTATTACTTCAGTGTCGCCACACTGTGGACTCGAGTCTCGTCCATCCATAAGGAAAGCAATGTGTGCACTGATCAGATCAATCACCATCCTCGTGATGATCTATTGATCAGGAGCATTCAGAAATTAATCACCAATGATGCATGGCTCAAATTCTTAACTCTTAAGAATATGCATCATCATCTTATTAATTCTTGGACGATTCATAGACACATAAACAATATGAATGAAAAATATGCCTTTTATTTATTCAATAATAAATAGTCAAGTACAAAATTATGTCCCTAGAATTAAAAATATGTCAGCTAGATTGGCTTCTAGGGCATACATCTAACAGCACTAAAGCCAATCAGACATATATTTAAGTCCCATTTTTTCAAGATGCACTTCTAATTTCTTCTGACTCAGCTGCTTAGTGAATGGGTCCGCCATGTTATCAGTGGAGTCTACTCTCTGCACCTCTACATATTTCTTTTCGAGGTAGTCGCGAATTAGATGAAATCACTGCTCTATGTGCATGGACTTTTGGTGAGACCTCGGCTCCTTAGCCAGTGCTCTGGCGCCGTTGTTGTCGCAGAAAAGAGTTATGGCATCTGATGACATGACTCCTAGCTCTTCGACAAACTTCTTGTACCAGAATGCTTCCTTCGCAGCATCCGATGCAGCAAGGTACTCTGCTTCCATGGTAGAATCTGCAATAATCGGTTGCTTGGAACTCTTCCAATTTACCGATCCTCCATTGCATAAGAATACATATCCTGATGTAGACTTTCTATCATCAAGGTCAGTCATGAAGTCTGAATCAGTATATCCTTCTACCTTTAACTCTGTGCTTCCCCAAAGACCAAAAACATATCCTTAGTCCTTCTCAAGTACTTAAGGATATTTTTCACAGCTATCCAGTGCTCCTCACTTGGATTTGACTGATATCGGCTCGTGACACTTACAGCATGTGCTATATCAGGTCAAGTACATAGCATGGCATACATGAGGCTCCCTATTGCCAATGCATAAGGGATCCTACTCATGCGCTGAATCTCTTCAGATGTTTTGGGGCATATCCTTTTGGAGAGATTTATCCCATGCTTTAGGGGTAACAATTTCCTTTTTCATGCTGAACCTCTTCAGCACTTCCTCTATGTACATTTTTTGTGATAGGCCAAGCATCCTCTTAGATCTATCTCTATAGACCTTAATCCCCAAAATATAAGATGCTTCACCTAGATCTTTCATGGAGAACTTCTTAGAACAGCCATAACTTGACCGATGTGAGCATGGGAATATCATTCCCAATTAGGAGTATATCATCCACGTACAATACGAGGAATACTGTAGCCCTCCCACTGACCTTTTTGTACACACATGGTTCCTCTTCGTTCTTGATGAAATCAAACGATTTGATCACATCATCGAAACGAGTGTTCCAAGTCCGAGATGCTTGCTTTAGTCCATAAATGGATCTTTGCAGCTTGCAGACTGTTGCCCAAAAAGACAACCCAAGAGGGGGGGTGAATTGGGTTTTAAGGAATTATTGCAATTAAAAACTTTGTGAGTAACTAATTAAACCTTATTGCAAGTGGATTAATTAGTTTACTATATGCAGTAAATGAAGAGAATGGAAGAGACAATGAAACAATCACAAACACAAGAGATTTTATAGTGGTTTGGAGCTAACCCTTGCTCCTACGTTCACTCCCCAAGCTTCACTTGGGAGTTCACTATAATTCCTCGGATTACAGCCGGTTGTTTTACAAGCTCACAACCCAACTTGTTGTTTTACGAGATCACAACGAACTCGGTCGGTTTTCACAGGCTCACCGACTAGAACCACCCGATTGTTTTTTCGGGATCACAATCGAACCCTTACACCGTTGGTTTTAAATTCGGCTCACCAACAAATCTCAACACCCTTGAATCAATCCCCTGATTGAATCAAGTAACAAGAAAACAGTTTGTAAAGAATACAGGAAAAGCTTCTTCAAAAGCAAATATGAACAATATAAATAATGTAGAGTTAGAAGCCCTCAAACAGATTTTGGAAGAAGGAAGAAGGGGCTTCTCGAACTCTGAGTCTCCTCTTTGAATACACTGATGATCTGATGTCAGAGGAGAGCCTTGAATGCGAGGAAGACGTTTGGAGGATGGATTTTAATGCACTTCTTCCTTCTTTCTCTTGTATTTTCTCTTGAGAGGCTTTGGTTGGTGGAAATCACTTTTGCTTTTAATGGAGTCTCTATCTTGATGTCTATTACTGTTTACTCTGGCTATTTAAGCAATCTCCATCGAAAAATAGCCGTTAGACTCACTTTTAGAGCCGTTCTGTACAGTCTGCAACTCCTGACATAGTGTCTGTTGGGATCGGAGTCGACTCGCTCGATCTGGAGTCGACTCGGCTATTGCTGGAATCGACTCATGCTTTACGGGAGACGACTCGCCCACTGTTCAAAATTTGAAATAAAGTGCTGTCCCGTTCTGGAGTCGACTCGGCCAAACTTGGAGTCGACTCGCCAATGTCCGGAGATGACTCGGCCCTCCGGAGATGACTCGTTCTCAGGGTTCCAGAGATCTGTTTTTCTGCATTTATTTCTCGAGTCGACTCGGATCATTTTGGAGTCGACTCGGCTCTCAGAGTCCGAAAACTGATCCTCTGTGTTTGGAGTTGAACTACCTCGGAGTCGACTCGCACTTTGTTGGAGTCGACTCGACTCTCAGAATTCGAAAACTGTTTCTCTGTATTTTGAGTTGAACTGCCTCGGAGTCGACTCGCACTTTGTTGGAGTCGACTCGGCTCTCAGAATCCGAAAACTGATCCTCTGTGTTTTGGCTTGAACTGCCTTCTAGTCTTGCTTTCCTCTGAGAGTCGACTCGTACTTAACTAGGAGTCGACTTGCCAAACTTCGGAGTCGACTCGTAACCTTCTGGAGTCGACTCGGTTGCAGGGTCTGAAATACATTGTTCTGTCTTTCTTCTGTTACCCTTTGGAGTCGACTCGGCAACCATCGGAGTCGACTCGAACCCTTCTGGAGTCGACTTGCTGACAGGGTCTGAAAATCAACTTTCTGTCTTTCTGTCAGTTCTCAGTCGGAGTCGACTCGTAGTGTACCGGAGTCGACTCAAGCATGTGGCAGAACTTCTGAAACACTTGGAGTCGACTCGTAACCTTCCGGAGTCGACTCGAGCTTCAGAATTTGATTCAAACTGAGTTCCATACTTAGCCAAAATGTATTGAACCAAAGCTAGAGACACTTAAACATAAATTCACAAATATTTGGCTGAAATACTAGATTGAATTCATCAGTATAACATAAGATATACTCAAATGCTTTGAGCTCATCAAAATCAAATAGGGTTATAATCAATCACTCCACAATCTTCCCCTTTTTGATGATGACAAAACATTGAGTATTTGTAAAGTGAATTGCTCAACCAAAAGGAGATTTATAATAAAGTTTTGAAGTGAATTCAAGTGTCTAGTCATTTAATTTATCCAAAATTGAAAGATGTGAAACAGTAAATCCTGAAGTTAAAGCTCCCCCTTTCATTTGGAATTATATAAGCCTTCATGTCATGCAATCAATTGTTTGGCTTATATGTGTTTAATGAATTTGCTTTCTTAAGATTTCAGATTCTCCCCCTCAACATATGCATTCAATTTTATTTAGATTCTCTGAATTTTCTTTTAATGTCTTGAAGCTTTTGAGCTTAAATTTTTGGTTTTAGAGGAAAAATCTGACAATTTGTTCTTGAGTATGATTCAACTAATCTCCGAATATTTCTTGAATAGATTTTGGAGATTATTCCTTTAGGAGCCCCAACAGAGAGATAATGAGCCTCGAGGTATCGAATCCACTTAGAACAAATTACTTTTTGCTTTAAGAATTTTCTTTTTAGTAATTTCCTTTACATTTCAATTCAATATATTTTCTCCCCCTTTTTGTCATCATAGCAAAAAAAAAAGGCAGGAGGCACAGAAAAGTACAAGCACTCAAGAATGCACAATTTTGAAAGAAAATTTCTACTCATTGTATTAAATTCAAATTTGAGTACAAGTGTAATCACATATCAAAAGAAGTCCTCAAGGGACTGTACATCACAAAAACAGATAAAAAATACACTAATTCTTCTTTGTAGTGGAGGATGTGGCTCCCTTGCTTAGTCTAGTGCGTTTGATGACCATGCTTAACCCCTCATTGATGTTTCCTAGTTGTTCGAGAATCTCAGAGGTGGTTCTAGACTGAGTCGAGGAAATGTTGTTCACACTCTCCTGAAGTGTGTCCAACCTGGAGATCAAGGCATAGGCTAATCTCTCTGCGCCCTGGCTCTGGCTGCCTAGCTCCTGTCGGATGCCGTCTCGCATCTTCTTCGTGTCGTCCTTGACGTCACTCATGTTCCAGTATTGAGCTTGGACCAGGCTGCGCACATTGGATATCTCCTCCCTTAGGTGCGCAATCATCTCGGCTACGGCTGCCAGGTTGGGAACTAGCTCGGTGGAGGGAGCACTCTGAGGACCGCGGAGCTCCCTCAGCAGATCATCTCTCAGTTCCCTCACTATCTCCTGCCACAACTCTCGGAGCTGCTCAGAAGATATCCTAACCTCCAGTGGCTGCTGCTGAGTAGGTGGGGCAGTGGAGGTGGAGGGCTCAGTATAGGTAGGAGCAGAGGTGGAAGGAAAGGTGGGAGGAGCTATGTCATGGTCCTGATCATGATCGGGACTAGGTGAGTGATGAGTGGTAGGGTCAGAAGGTGTGGATGTGGATGTGGATGGTTTCCGTACCCAGACTCCCCCAACTCTATGGAAACCCATTCGATGGAAGGTCCCCTCACCCATGCGATCTGTAAAACGCAGTGAGTGAGAGGGTTCCCCCTCAGGAATAGGGACCTCTAACTCCCTAAATATAAGGGTGAATAGCATGCCATAAGGAAGGGAGCTTGGGGAAGTTGATGGGAGTGTCTTGGAGGAGATGGTACATCAGTGCTAGGTCTCTCTCTGAAATAAAATCGAACCTACCCATTTTGGAGAAGAGAGTTCTAGAGATGACACTTAGGAGAAGCCGCATTTCAGCCGAAAGCTGATTTGCGAACACCTCCTCTATGGGGGACAAGGGTGGACTCCCTAAGATGGCCGTAAGGGCCTTTGTCCTATCGGAGGGGTGTGTGGGAACAATCCCCTCACTCAAGAGATGGAGGATTCGAGCAATGAAGTCCTCCGAGATGAAAATAGGGATACCCATAACAGTTCCCTGGATACCCCCGCTAACCCGTGCTACAGTACCATAGAATTCCCTAACTAACCCTGGATAGGTAGGGAGGTCAAGTGTGCAGAAAAACTCTAAACCCTGGGCCCTAAGGTGATGCCCTAGGTTGAACCCTTTCCGGGAGAGGAAGTCAAAGTTGACTTGCCTCCCGGTAGAGACAACCTTTCCGGCGCATGAGCGCGAGGGAACCGGCCTAGGCGGGGAAGGAACCGGCCTAGGCGGTGGCCTCGCCGGTTCGTTCCGAGCCTTGGACCGTCGCTCGGCCCCACTCACGGAGGAGGGTCTCTTTCGGCTCGGGACAATGACCTTCCTAGGCATTTTTTGACCTAACAACAGGGAAGGACACGAAAAATAGGAGGAAAACTCGATGGAGAAGACCTAGAATGGGTCGGAGACGAGTTCGGAGACGGCTCTAGGGTTTTGGAACAATGTCGGCTGTGAATAGAAGTGAGGAATAAACGTTTCGATTAGGGTTAAAAATCGGATTTCCGACCTCGAGTCGACTCGACCGCGAGTCGACTCCCGAATATGCGCGAGTCGACTCGAACTCTGGCACACAACCAAAAATCTTGTTATTTTCGTGCCAAAAGAGAGAGTTATGGGCTTATCTAGGATTTAAGAACTGATTTGATGATCATAGACAAGAAATCCTATATCCAACATGAACTAGTCCTCAACATCAATGAACTAGGGGAGAGTATCACTAGAATGGATCAATCACTCCTAACCCTCTTCTAAGTATGCAAAATCGATCTTCACTCAAAGGTTTTGTGAAGATATCAGCAAGTTGATCATCAGTACAAACAAATTGAAGTGTCACATCACCATTCAGTACATGATCTCTTATGAAGTGATGTCTTATCTCAATGTATTTAGTTCTTGAATGTTGAATTGGATTTTTAGTTAGATTAATGGCACTTATATTATCACAGTTAATGGGAATTTTATCTTGTTTAATGCCATAATCTTCAAGTTGTTGTTTAATCCACAAGATTTGAGCACAAACAACTCCCGGCAGCAACATATTCGGCTTCAGCCGTAGATAGTGCAACCGAGTTTTGTTTCTTGCTAAACCAAGAGATTAAATTTTCTCCTAAGAATTGACAGGACCCGCTGGTGCTTTTTTTATCAAGTTTGCAACCAGCGAAGTCTGAATCAGTGTACCCTATTAAGTTTATGCTCGAGTCTTTAGAGTACTATAAACCTATGGTTTTTGTTCCTATTAGGTATTTAAAGATTCTCTTAACAGCAATTAAGTGTGATTCCTTAGGATTAGATTGATATCTAGCACACATGCATACACTAAACATGATATCAGGTCTACTTGCAGTAAGATATAATAAGAATCCTATCATACCTCTATACATCTTTTGATCTACTGATTTACCTGATTCATCTTTGTCCAGTTTGCATGATGAACTCATGGGTGTGCTGATTGACTTGTTTCCTTCCATATCAAACTTCTTAAGCATCTCCTTGATGTATTTAACTTGATTGATGAAGATCCCCTCTTCAGATTGTTTGATTTGGAGCCCGAGAAAATAGTTCAGCTCTCCCATCATGCTCATTTCAAATTCACTCTGCATTAAGTCAGCAAATTCTTCGCAGAGGTGATTGTTAGTAGCACCGAAAATAATATCATCTACATAAATCTGCACTACTAACATTTCTTTGTTTTTCTTCTTTAAAAACAGTGTTGTATCAATATTTTCTCTAGAAAATTTATGGTCTAATAGAAATTTGCTAAGTCTTTCATACCATGCTCTAGGAGCTTGTTTCAAACCATAAAGTGCTTTGTTTAGTTTATACACATGATTGGGGTATTGATGATTTTCAAAACCAGGAGGTTGTTCTACATACACCTCCTCATTAATATACCCATTCAAAAAGGCACTCTTTACATCCATTTGAAATAATTTGAAATCTTTAGAGCATGCAAATGTTAGTAACAATCTAATTGCTTCAAGTCTAGCTACAGGA
This sequence comes from Phoenix dactylifera, assembly GCF_009389715.1. Taxonomy (NCBI): domain Eukaryota; kingdom Viridiplantae; phylum Streptophyta; class Magnoliopsida; order Arecales; family Arecaceae; genus Phoenix; species Phoenix dactylifera. The sequence goes on along the minus strand of NW_024068025.1, from coordinate 186,225 downwards.
GCAAAAGTTTCATCAAAGTCTATACCTTCTTCTTGATTATAGCCCTTTGCTACTAGTCTAGCCTTGTTTCTAATCACGATTTCATTTTCATCAAGTTTATTTTTATATATCCATTTAGTTCCTATTATTGAGTATTCAGTGGGTCGTTCAACTAGGTTCCCATACCTTATTTCTAGTGAATTGGTTTAGCTCTTCTTGCATTGCATTTATCCAATTTACATCATTTTCAGCTTCTTCTATGTTTTTAGGTTCAAAGTGTGAGACAAATGCTAGATGATTATTTAAGTTCCTAAGAGATGCTCTAGTTCTAACAGGTTGAGAGGGATCATCTAAAATTAATTCCTTAGGATGACCATGAGCATATCTCCAAGCCTTAGTCAGCCCATGATCAACAATTACCTCTTGGCTTGTTGATGCTTCTCCAATTTGCTTTGGTTCATCTTCTTGTAATGTCATCTCATCAATTTTTTCTTCAAGAATTTCTGCATCATCATCAACAGCTACTTTCTTGCTAGAAGAGATATCATTAGTATCATAAAAAAACAACATGTATAGACTCTTCAATAACAAGGGTTCTTTTGTTAAAGACTCTATAAGCTTTACTTGATATAGAATATCCCAAAAAGATACCTTCATCAGATTTAGAATCAAATTTACCTAAGTTATCTTTGCCATTATTATGAATGAAACACCTACATCCAAAAACATGAAAATAGTTTACTTTAGGCTTTCTATTTCTCCAAAGTTCATAAGGTGTTTTCTTTATAATGGGTCTCAAAAAAACTCTATTTAGTATATGACATGATGTATTAATGGCTTCTCCCCAAAAGTACTTAGGGAGGTTACTTTCACACAGCATGGTTCTAGCCATTTCCTCTAGAGTTCTATTCTTTCTTTCTACAACTCCATTTTGTTGTGGTGTCCTAGGTGCAGAGAAATTATGAGTTATCCCCTTTTTACTACAAAATTCGTCAAATAGATGATTTTTCAAATTCCGTTCCATGATCACTCCTAATAGCTATAACTGAAGCATTTCTTGAATTAGTAACTTTCTTATGAAATTTTTTAAACACTGAAAATGCTTTATCTTTATGAGCTAAGAACATGACCCATGTGTATCTAGAAAAATCATCTACAATGACAAGACCATACTTGTTTCCACCAAGACTTGTGGTTCTAGTTGGTCCAAATAGATCCATGTGTAGTAGTTCAAGGGGTCTAGTAGTACAGACAGTTTATGGATTTAAAAGAGCTCCTAGATTGTTTGCCATACTGACATGCTTCACAAATTTTGTTCTTCTCAAATTTTAGTTTTGGCAAACCTATTACAGAATCTCTTTTAACTAGTTTTGATATTGTATCCATACTTGCATGACCTAACTTACGGTGCCATAGCCAACTTATATCATTAACCTTAATATCACTAGCTACTAAGCAAGGGTTATTTTTGGCAAGATCTTCAAGATCTACTACGTACACATTTCCACGTCTTATTCCTTTGAATACTAAGCTATTGTCAATTGAGTTGGTTATGATGCATAGGGTTGGCTTAAACAGAACATCAAAATCTCTATCACATAATTGACTTATGCTAAGTAAGTTATGCTTAAGACCATCTACAAATCGTACATTATCAACAAAGGTTGAGGAGGTGATTTGTACTTTACCTATACCAACGATATGACCTTGGTTATTGTCTCCAAATGTCACTGCACCTCCCTTTTTAGGCTCTAGCGTGAAGAATTGCTCCTTGTCACCCGTCATGTGTCTTGAGCAGCCACTATCCAAGTACCAACAATTTTTGTCGATCTTGGCTGCAAGACACTCCTACACAAGAAAATCATACAATTTTAGGTACCCAAGTTTTCTTGGGTCCTTCATGGTTAGTAATGTTGGTTCCTTTTGGAACCCAAACCTTTTTAATTTTCCTTTTAGCTTTTTCTTTCCTATGGTCACACACATTAGCTTTATGTCCTACCTTTTCACAGCAAAAACAGGTTATATTCTTAATTTTACTTTCCCCTGCTTTCACAAAAAAATTACTAAGGAGCTTTTGCTTATTCTTAGGTTTATACCATAAACCAGCTCTATTAAACACAGCTCGTTGATTGTTAAGTATCATTTCCAATTTTTCAGAACTATATGTAAACTTTTCAACAAAAGGTTTGTATTTTTTAAGTTCTTTTGTTAGCTTTTGTTTTTCTGTTTTTAGAATGTTTAAGTCTTTTGTGAGATTATCTCTTATTGTTTGTTTATCGTTTTTAAGTTCTGAAATTTCCTTGGTTAGTTTTTCATTATCTTTAATTAAGGTATTAGTTTTTTGAATTAACAATTGGTTGCTTGTTTTAAGTTCTAAATTTTCTTTAATGATAAAATCCTTATCCTTAATTAATTTATCGCATTTATGGAAGTGAGATTGATTGGTTAGTTTTAGCTCTTTATTCTTAAGATTTATTGTCTTATATTCATCCATTAATTCATTAAACGCATCATACAATTTATCAAAGGTAAAATCTAAATGCGTTTCAGATGTTACCTTATTTTCATTCGCCATGAAGTAGAAGTTGGCCTTTTCCTCTTGTTCTCATCCGATGATGATGATGATGAATCGGAGTCTGACAAAGTGGAGACGAGGACTTTCTTTTTCTTATGTTTGCTGCCCTTCTTAAGCAAGGAACAGTCAACTCTGAAATGTCCCGGCTTCTTGCATTCATAGCATCCGATTCCTTCATTTTTTTTTTCCTTATCTTTATCCTTGTTGTAGGAACTTGAGGGACCTCTCCTCTGATGAAAGGACTTCTTCCGGTTGATGAATTTTCTGAACTTCACGAGAAGAGCCTCATCATCATCTCCCTCATTATCTTCTTCTTTGCTGCTGCTACTGCAAGATAAATTCTTGTTAGAAGAAGTAGATTTGAGGGCTATTACCTTTTTCTTATGAGAGGATTCTTCTTCACTGTATTGTTTCATTGTGAGCTCGTGCGTCATCAGAAATCCAAGAAGCTCCTCAAGTGGAAGCTTGTTCAAGTCCTTGGCTTCTTGGATTGCCGTTACCTTGGTCTCCCATGACCTTGGCAAACATCGAAGAATCTTTCTGACAAGGTCACTGTTAGTATAATTTTTGCCAAGGCTTTTTAGGCCATTGACAATATCAGTAAATCTAGTAAACATGCAAGTGATAGTTTTATTAGATTCCATCTTAAATAGTTCATATTTATGAATTAGTATGTTTATTTTAGATTTTTTTACTTGATTCATGCCCTCGTGGGTCACTTCAAGCCTATCCCATATCTCTTTTGCAGAATTGCAAGTAGAGACTCTATTGAATTCATTACGGTCTAAGGCACAATAAAGCACATTCATTGCTTTGGCATTTAGTTGTGCCTTCCTAGTATCATTGTCATCCCAATCTTTTTCAAGTTTGGGTATAGTAACACCCTCTACAAAAATTGATGGGATGTATGGTCCATTAACTATGGTGCTTCAAATCTCATAGTCTTGAGCTTGGATAAATATCCTCATCCTAGCCTTCCGATAGGAGTAGTCGGTTCCATTAAAGAATGGAAGTCTATCGGTGGATTGCCCCTCAATATGAGAAGATCCAAATGGGGTTGTCATTTTGATCTTTTACTCTTTTGATAGAAGAGTTCCTGCTCTGATACCACTTGTTGCCCAAAATGACAACCCAAGGGGGGTGAATTGGGTTTTAAGTAATTATTGCAATTAAAAACTTTTTGAGTAACTAATTAAACCTTATTGCAAGTGGATTAATTAGTTTACTATATGCAGTGAATGAAGAGAATGGAAGAGACAATGAAACAATCACAAACACAAGAGATTTTATACTGGTTCGGAGCTAACCCTTGCTCCTACGTCCACTCCCCAAGCTTCACTTGGGAGTTCACTATAATTCCTCGGATTACAGCCGATTGTTTTACAAGCTCACAACCCAACTTGTTGTTTTACGAGATCACAACGAACTCGGTCGGTTTTCACAGGCTCACCGACTAGAACCACCCGATTGTTTTTTCCGAGATCACAATCGAACCCTTACACCGTTGGTTTTAACTTCGGCTCACCAATAAACCTCAACACCCTTGATTCAATTCTCTGATTGAATCAAGTAACAAGAAAACAGTTTGTAAAGAATACAGAAAAAGCTTCTTCAAAAGCAAATATGAACAATATAAATAATGTAGAGTTAGAAGCCCTCAAACAGATTTTGGAAGAAGGAAGAAGGGGCTTCTCGAACTCTGAGTCTCCTCTTTGAATACACTGATGATCTGATGTCAGAGGAGAGCCTTGAATGCGAGGAAGATGTTTGGAGGATGGACTTTAATGCACTTCTTCCTTCTTTCTCTTGTATTTTCTCTTGAGAGGCTTTGGTTGGTGGAAATCACTTTTGCTTTTAATGGAGTCTCTATCTTGATGTCTATTACTGTTTACTCTGGCTATTTAAGCAATCCCCATCAAAAAATAGTCGTTAGACTCACTTTTAGAGCCGTTCTGTACAGTCTGCAACTCCTGACATAGTGTCCGTTGGAATCGGAGTCGACTCGCTCGATCTGGAGTCGACTCGGCTATTGCTGGAGTCGACTCATGCTTTACGGAAGATGACTCGCCCACTGTTCAAAATTTGAAATAAAGTGCTGTCCCGTTCTAGAGTCGACTCGGCCCAAACTTGGAGTCGACTCGCCAATTTTCGGAGATGACTCGGCCCTCCGGAGACGACTCGTTCTCAGGGTTCCAGAGATCTATTTTTCTGCATTTCTTTCTCGAGTCGACTCGGATCATTTTGGAGTCGACTCGGCTCTCAGAGTCCGAAAACTGATCCTCTGTGTTTGGAGTTGAACTGCCTCGAAGTCGACTCGCACTTTGTTGGAATCGACTCGGCTCTCAGAATTCGAAAACTATTTCTCTGTGTTTTGAGTTGAACTGCCTCGGAGTCGACTCGCACTTTGTTGGAGTCGACTCGGCTCTCAGAATCCGAAAACTGATCCTCTGTGTTTTGGCTTGAACTGCCTTCTTAGTCTTGCTTTCCTCTGAGAGTCGACTCGCCAAACTTCGGAGTCGACTCGCCAAACTTCGGAGTCGACTCGTAACCTTCTAGAGTCGACTCGGTTGCAGGGTCTGAAATACATTGTTCTGTCTTTCTTCTGTTACCCTTTGGAGTCGACTCGGAACAGTCAGGAGTCGACTCGGCAACCATCGGAGTCGACTCGAACCCTTCTGGAGTCGACTTGCTGACAGGGTCTGAAAATCAACTTTCTATCTTTCTGTCAGTTCTCAGTCGGAGTCGACTCGTAGTGTACCAGAGTCGACTCGAGCATGTGCCAGAACTTCTGAAACACTTGGAGTCGACTCGTAACCTTTCGGAGTCGACTCGAGCTTCAGACTTTGATTCAAACTGAGTTCCATACTTAGCCAAAATGTATTGAACCAAAGCTAGAGACACTTAAACATAAATTCACAAATATTTGGCTGAAATACTAGATTGAATTCATCAGTATAACATAAGATATACTCAAATGCTTTGAGCTCATCAAAATCAAATAGGGTTATAATCAATCACTCCACACAGACCTTGTGATCACATCACTGGAAGTGAAACCCTGAGGTTGTTCTATATAGATATCTTCCTCAAGATATCGATTAAAAAAAGCAGTTTTCATATCCATCTACCTTATCTCATAATCATGATAAGCTGCAATAGCAATCAATGTTCGAATGGACTTCAGCATGGCTACCGGTGAAAAGATATCTTGATAGTCAATGCCTTCGCGCTGACTATAACCTTTTGCCACCAAACCTTGCCTTATAGGTCTCTACCTTGCCATCCGAACCCATTTTTCTTTTGTAGATCCATTTACACTCAATAGGTACTATACCTTCAGGCGGATCTACTAAGGTCCGTACTTGGTTGGAATGCATGGAGTCTATTTCTGACTTTATCGCATCCATCCATTTTTCGGAGTCGATGTCTAACATCGCTTCGTTGTAGGTCTTGGGATCATTACTATGATCTCTTTCTTCTATGAGGAACTCTTCCTATATTTCCTCTGTAAGCATACCTAAGTATCTTTCAGGAGGATGGAAAATCCTACTGGATCTACGAAGTGGACGAGGTTCTTCATGTATTGGCTCAATGTGAATAGGTTCACTAGGCAACATTGCTCGTTGCTCTTCAGAGACTTTCTCTTCGAGCTCAATTTTTCTCCCACTGCCTCTATTAAGGATAAACTATTTTTTCAAGAAGATGGCATGTCGGCTTACAAACACTTTGTGATCTTCTGGGATGTAAAAATTGTATCCTAACGACTTTTTAGGATATCCAATGAAACGAGCACCAATTATCCTAGACTCTAACTTGTCCGCCCTGTTGTCGCTTGACTTGAGCTGGACATCCCCAAATCTTGAGATAACCAAGACTTGGTTTCTTACCATGCCATATCTCATACGGTGTGGTAGGAACGGACTTAGAGGGAACTCTATTCAATATATAAATAGCTGTAAGTAGGGCATCTCCCCACAAGAATAAGGGTAAGTGAGTGAAGCTCATCATGGACCTGACCATATCCAATAGGGTCTGATTCCTCCTTTCCGACACTCCGTTGAGTTGAGGTGTTTCAGGAGGTGTCCATTGTGAAAACTATAACCAATTTGTTTGAGATAATCGCAAAACTCTCCACTAAGGTATTCTCCTCCTCGATCTGATCGAAGAACCTTAATGAGTTTTTTCTGTCTATTTTTCTACTTCAGATATGAATTCTTTGAACCTTTCAAATGCTTCAGATTTATGTCTCATAAGATAGACATAACCATACCGTGAGAAATCATCGGTAAAAGTAATAAAATAGAAAAATTGACCCCCCAACCTACACATCGAATGGGCCACACACATCAGTGTGTACTAGAGCAAGTATTTCAGTGGACCTCTCCCCATATCCTACAAAGGGTAATTTGGCCATTTTTCCTTGAAGGCAGAATTCACAAATCGGATATGACATAGAAGTCAATGAACTCAAAAGCTCATGTTTCTCCAATTTGTTAATTTTGTCTTCTCCTATATGACAAGTCTGAGATGCCATAAATACTTTTGATTTATCTCATCTCTAGATCTTTTGATCCTATGGTACTCACTGTATGCTCAGATATATTTACAGATACATCCATATTAAGTGATAGAGACCATCAATCATAAAACGCACGTCCAACAGTTTATTTCGTAAATAAATAGAAACGTAGTTTTTATTGAAATTGAATTCATAATGTTCCTGTGCTAGACAAGATACAGAAATCAGATTTCTGCTAACACTAGGTAACAAATAACAATCTCTAAGTATCAAACTAAATCCTGACGGTAAATGCAAAGAAAATGTGCCCACAGCAACAGCAGCAACTCTTGCTCCATTGCCAACCCTTAGGGTTACTGCACCTTCCGTAAGCCTTCTACTTTTTTTTAGACGCCTGCATGGTAGTCGCACAAGTGAATACTAGAACCAGAGTCTATAACCCAACTGGAAATAGAAGAAACTGTTAGATTAGTTTCAATAAGAGCATATTAACATACCTTCAGAAGGCGTGTCACCCTTCTTACTCTTTATGTTTCCTATGTAGATAGGACAGTTCCTCTTCCAATGGCCGTCTTCATTGCAATGGAATATTTTCCTCTGGGTTCGGCCTTCTTCTTAGGAACTTCCTTCTTCGGCTTTTTCTCGGTCTTCTGCTTCTTCGCATGCTTCTTCTTCTTTTCAGTAGACTTTCTCTTGAAAGTAGAAGCTAGCTCAGCAGCGAGAACTGTGCCCTTGAACCTTTCAAGGCTTCCTCAGTTGTCACCAACATATTCAATAATTCAAGTTTGGTGCATTCAATTTTATTCAAATGGTAGTTTACAATAAATCGCCCATATGAAGATGGCAATGATTGTAGGATCAAATCCATTTGCAAATCCTTGTGCATGGTCATGCCAAGCTTCTCAAGCTCCTCAAGATCCTTGATCATGATCAAACCATATTCATGGACGGACTGCCCATCACGCACCTTGGCTTTGAAGAGCCGCTTGGATACTTCAAACCTTGCTGCACGACTCTATTCACCATACAACTCTTGTAGGTGATCAAGTATGTCCTTAGCAGTCTTCATGCTCTCATGCTGGCATTGCAATTCGTTGGACATGGATGCCAAAATGTAGCACCTAACCTTATTGTCGTCATCCAACCATTTTGCATGTGTCTCACGCTGCTCATTGGTTGCACGGGTTGGTAACACCGGGAGTTCATGGTCAAGAACATAAGCTATCTTTTTGCAACTCAAGATAATCTTCAAGTTGCGGAGCCAATCTTTATAGTTTGGTCCGGTCAATCTATTGTTATCTAGAATTCGAACTATCGGGTTGGAAGCCATTGACATCTATAGAGAGTAAAGATTCTAATTAGAAATTTGTATTTGATATTAATTTGTTTTAGAAACTTTTAAATAAATTGGATCAAATCCTCCACTATTTCTCGGATCTCTCACACTCCCCTAGTAAAGATACGAAAACCTGTGACTTAGGATTTCGAGTGGGGTGCTGCGGTCCCACCAATCTACATGTCACCTCACCTAACAGTTATTGGAGACCATAGACGATGAGTGTACAACTCTTGTACAATGCTTCGTAAGCATATTGAGCTAACCTGGTCTCCACCATCATAAGGACCTCACTAACAGTTATTGGACCCATTCCATTGGTTAAGTCAGACCCACCGTATATCCTACGAAAATAAAGCTGTGATTGGATCCTCACCTAATAGTTATTGGAGCCCACCCCACCTTTTGTTAGATGTAATGCCCTAGAAGCCAATTTTGTGCTGACCATTACTAATTCTAGGACATAATTTGTACTTTGACTTTATTATTATTGAATAAATGAAAGGCATTTTTTCATTCATATTATTATTGTGTCTATGAATCGTCTAAGAATTAATAAGATGATGATGCATATTTCCAAGAGTTGAGAATTTGAGCCGTATCATTAATGATTAATTTCTAAACGCTCCTGACCGATGGATCTCACGAGGATGGTGCGATCGATCCGATAAGATCAGTGCCACACATTACTTTCTGGATGGACGAGACTTGAGTCCACGTGTAGGGACACTGAAGTGATAGTGCAGGTGCTTGTTAGAGAACAAGGGTACTGAGCGTGACCAACAAGAAGTCACTTGGATGTCTATCCACTCGTCAGTGACTTGCTTGATGTTGCAGTAGTGTGACTGGTCCTTTGACCTGCGGTGCTTCGGCTACTCACAGTGAGGTTATTGTAGTTTGACTGCACACATACATGGTCTCTAGCCATATGGGTCCATGCAGTGTAGATTGGCTGCAGTAAGTTCACTGTAGGAGTAGGGTATGCACCTATAAGGAATCTATCGACCTTGATAGAAAGGAGAGATCCTATGTGATTTATAGACTGAGTTCTAAGACCTTGGCCGGGCAGTAATACAGTGGAGAAAAGTTTTCCACTATCGAACTCAAGTCGAATAAATCTTGACATATGACAGACGATGGGGTTTGACGAGTTGTCCATGACCTCCGTCCTGTAGGGATCCACGATAGTAGGACTGTATCACATGTTAACTGCACCTAGAGGTTCATCATTCCATTCTGCTGGGTAGCCACTACATGCTGCTAGGTGTCACTGGTGGATGGTGGGACTCATAGGGATTATCTTGATGATCGATAAACCCTAATGAGTTGAGTTGGAATCGTTCCAACCCATTGAAAGGAGTTTTCAATGATATAGTGATAGAGATCACAATATATCTCACTACCAGTCAGAATAGAACCTATGGGGTCACACACACTAGAAGTATTGACCGATCCGATGGTTGAAATCGTGATTAGGAATCACAAGAAATCAATTTGATTGATAAGAAGTTGAAGAAGGAAAGGGAATTAATTAATTGACTTAAACAGAATCCTACTTCGGGTAGGATTCCTAGAGTCCTAATTGGATTAGGACTGGAATCCTAGTTGGAGTAGGACTGGGATTCCTACTTGGAATAGGATTCCTACAATCCTAATGAGATTAGGAATTTTGAATTAAAATTGGATTCCTACTTGGAGTAGGATTCCTAGAAATCCTAATTGGATTAGGACTTCGATTCAAATAGAGTCCTAATTGGATTAGGACTAAAATTAAACAAATCCTAATTGGATTAGGATTCCTTAAGTCTAAATTAATTATTAATCTAATGAATCAACATGACTCCTAATTGGATTAGGATTGAAGAGTTCAATTGAGTCATGGTTCATTCAAGTCCTAATTGGATTAGGACTAGCATAGATTGAACCCAATTTGGCTAATCCTAATTAGATTAGGATTAAACCATAGAGAGGCACCTAATCCTCTTTAACCAAGTAAGAGGGGCATCAGCCCCTCTCTCTTGTTGGTGCGGCATGAAGAGAGAGGGCCGGCGCCCCCTCTTTGAAATAGTAGGGCTCCTAACTTGTAGGAGCCCTTGATGCTTTAAAGGAGGACTAGGGCCGGCGCCCTAGATCTGACCCTCCTCTCTCCTCTGGCCACCCTCTCTCCTCTTGGTTCAGCCGCAAGCAAGGAAGAAAGGTTGGTCTTCTCTTCCTCTTCCTTCCAACGCAGGAAAAGAAAGAAGGCTGCAAGCTTTTATCTTCTTCCTTGATCCTTCTCTTCTTCCTCCTCCTCAAGCATCAAGAGTTGATTGAAAGAGAGGAATCAGCCATCAAATCTCTGCAAGGGAGCTAGCACCCCGGGAGATAGAGCTTTGGATCGGATCTGCTTCGTGTGGATACCCGTAGAGGCCGGACGTTTGAACGGCTTCAAGCGAACCCTCTTCCAAAACCACGAATTCAGATTTGCGGTGATCATCTACCCGCGCAAGGTGAAGATTTGATCTTCCTAAAGTTTTAAAAGTTTTAATTCTTACCTAATTACGAAACGGTGTGTTCATGCGATGAACGTCGAACCCTGCATGCCGATTCCGCTCCATCTGAAAATTTTTGCGGCATGGGCGGGTTCCCAACAGTGGTATCAGAGCCTAGGCTTCGTAGATTAAGGTAAGAATTAAATATCTAAAGGCTTAGATCTGAAAATTGAAGATCATGCATGCTGAAAAATTCTGCATGCAGATTTTTCAGGGGTGCTGATTTTTACATGCTGATTTTTATGTGATAAAAAGATGATTCTAATTGCATTGTTAATGGGATTACAAAGTTTAGAATCATGATTAGCATGATCAGCGACCTATGTCATGATATAATCAGTTAATTTCAGATCTGAAAATTATAATTGTTGCATACGGTGATGATCATAGGATTCAAACCCTTTTGGTATCAAATGTAATGGACCTGCGATGTGATCTGCAGTGTCATGTAATTTTTCAGATGCTTGCATGCATCTTATTTGATGTTTTGAGAGGCCTGCGTGCCTCCTAAAAGAAGATGTAATTATTTATTTTTATTTACATCTGGTTGTATTTCTGTATGTGATGTACGTCAACGATCAAGTTGAAGACAAGGCATGAGATGAACAGGGGTCTAAGCGGTTGATGGCGATTGGATCAAGAGTTGGTCAAGGATCGAAACAAGGGGCTTGGAACCAATTCAAGGGTTGAAGACCAGTTGATCGATTACGTGCATGTGCTTGTAATATGACCTATTAGAATCCATGATCATCACCCATTTAAAGTTTAGCTTTAATTATTGCTGCGATTATAACTGCCTGCAATGTGCCGTTTGCATGTGATGTGAATGAGAGTCGGGTAGTAGGTTTACATGTGATATAGCAAACCCAATTGACCTAAATTAAAACCTCCTCAATCAGTCGAGAGTGAAACCAACATGAGCGAGTCATATTAGATTAATTGGATCTAATTGGTGTCTAGGAAAGCATGAAAGGTGGTTACTTAATTAGGACCTTACTCTCTAAGTAAGGGAGCCTCCCACCTGCTTACTGGCCAATTGTCGATTTACCTCTTATGAAGAGCTCAAGTTGCAAACACTAAGACCTGATTAAACCAATATTAAGTCTATAGGTCTTCCACGTGTAGAGCTGCTAAGGTCTTTCTGATGTTGATTTGTCTCGACTGGACACAGTGGTCAAGTTGCATCGGGGGGCTGGACCTCTCTATAGACATGAGATGTTGTAGGTAAAGGGGGGTTGGGCACCAATAACTGTTAGGTGAGGACCCAATGACGACTTTATTCCGACGGTTATACGGTGGGTCTGACTTAACTAAGAAATGGGACCAATAACTGTTAGGTGAGATTTTCATGGCTTAGAGACCAAGTTGCACTGCAACATACTTGAGAAGCATTGTACAAGAGTTGTACATTCATCAATCTATGTGTCACCAATACTGTAGAGGTGGCATGTAAATCGGTGGGACCGCATACCCACTAAAACCCTAGTCGTGTGGGATTTCGTTTTCCTACTAGGAAAGTGTGAGGAATTCGAGAAAATAGTAGGAGGTACATTCGTTCTAAAAGTCCTTAGAACAGATTAAGGATCAAGTACAAAAGTTTAACTAGAATCTTTACTCTCTGCACATCATAATTGTTGCCCCAGTTAACCCAAGAGGGGGTGAATTGGGTCTTTTAAAAACTTTTCAACTACTTCTAATCTTTTAGAGTTAATTATGCTAATTGTATAGATGCACAGTAAACTTTAAACTTAGCAACAGTTTGATGTTAGATTGTGACTTGATTGATTATGCTTGCAACTAAAGGATGCGCGGATAAGAGTTAAGCAAGCAATTTATCTAAGTAAGTAAGTGAGTAAGTTAGACAATGACAAGAAGCATTACAAACACAACAAACATAAAGTGGTTCGGTGCACCCCAGTACCTACATCCACTCTCCAAGACCTCTTGGGAATTTCACTATAATCCTACAGATTACAGCCGGTTGTTTTACAAGCTCACAACCCAACTTATTGTTTTGCGAGATCACAACGAACTCGTCGGTTTTCACAGGCTCACCGACTAGAACCAACCAATTATTTTTCCGGGTTCACAATCAAACCCAGTTGGTTTTCCCAAAGGCTCACCAACCACAACCTTACAACGATTGTTTTTCCGGGTTCACAATCAACCCAGTTGGTTTTCCCAAAGGCTCACCAACCACAACCTTACACCGTTGGTTTTTCCTTTGGCTCACCAACAAACCTTAACCCCTTGATTCAATCCCTTGATTGAATCAAGTTACAAGATATAAAACAAAGGTTTAAAAAAATACAAGCTTCTCACTTAAGCAGATATAGCAAATATAAATAAGTAAAGTAAAGAGAAGAAGCCCTCAACTAATTCATAGATGGAGGAACTCGGCTTCTTCTTCACTTGACCCTCTTCTGATTTTGCACGAAGTAGAGGATCACCGAGGCAGCACACAGTTGAAGAGAAAGCTTTGGGATTCACTCGGATGCTCTTCTTCTCTCTATTTGCTTTGAATGGCCTTTTGTGCTTTTGGGAGATTTTTCTTTGAGATCTCTTTCCTAAATGTTTCTCCCCACTTCCATGCCTTCCCCTAGCCTCCTCTTGATTTTATAGCTTTTTGATGGCGTGGAAACAAAAACTAGCCGTTAGAGACAAAAATAGAGCCGTTATGACCCGTCTGCACATTCTGACATGTATCGTTGGGCTCGGAGTCGATTCGCGCGATCTGGAGTCGACTCGGCTGTAGCAGGAGTCGACTCATGCTTTTCTGGAGACGACTCGCCCACTGTTCCAAATTTGAATTAATGTGCATGCCTTGTCCTAGAGTCGACTCGGACCAAACTGGAGTCGACTCGCCAATAGTTGGAGACGACTTGGGCACTTAGGGGTCGGCTCATTCTTAGAAATCCAGAGGACATATTTTCTGATTTTCTTCCTCGAGTCGACTCGGATTCTCTTGGAGTCGACTCGGCTCTCAAGCCTGAAACTGATCCTCTGTATTTTGGGGTCGCGCTGCCTTGGAGTCGACTCGAATGTCTTGGAGTCGACTCGCCTCTCAGAGACGAAAATACCGTCTTCTGTTGCGCTGCTTCGGAGTCGACTCGGACTTCGCGGGAGTCGACTCGGCTCTCAGTGTCTGAAATTGGCTCTCTGACTTTTTGCCTTGTATCTCTGGGAGTCGACTCTTACTTCCTTAGGAGTCGACCTGCCAACCATCGGAGTCGACTCGAGTTCTTCGGGAGTCGACTCGGGGACTATTCTTTTTGAATTTCCTTTGAATTTGCTCCTCCAACTTGAATCCTTTGAACTTGAAACTTGGGCCAATAAATTGTAGCTTTCTTCCAACTTTTCTTGAGAGCTTTGAAGGCCTTCTTGTGTTTTCCAACTTGCTATGTTCCTTGCAAAATAAATATCTTTCTCCTTGCAACACAAACATTAGTATTTATACTTCAAGGTTTGTGATCATCAAATCAATCTTTAAATCAATCTTTGGGTCATCAGTCTCCCCCTTTTTGATGATGACAAACTTGGAGTATATGCAATATAAAATATTGTGTCTAGAAGTAATGCATAGCTAAGTTGTTTGAAGTAGAAATATATAATCTTTAAAATATACTTCATGATAATGCTTTAGATTTAATCAGCTTACACAATCAACATATTTCAATTTAAGCTGATTTGTATTCAATTCAACACATAAAACTGTTAGATGTATGCCTAGAAGCCAATTGGCTGACACATTGTTGATTCTAGGGACATATTTTTGTACTTGACTATTTATTATTGAATAAATAAAAGGCATCTTTTCATTCATATTGTTTATGTGTCTATGAATCGTCCAAGAAATTAATAAGATGATGATACATATTCTCAAGAGTTGAGAATTTGAGCCATGTATCATTGGTGATTAATTTCTAAATGCTCCTGATCAATGATCATCACGAGGACGGTGATCGATCCGATCAGTGCACAGATCATTTCCTCCTGGATGGACGAGACTTGAGTCCACAGTGTAGGGACACTGAAGTGATAGTGCAGGTGCTTGTTAGAGAATAAGGGTACTGAGCGTGACCAAGACAAGAAGTCACTTGGATGTCTATCCACTCGTCAGTGACTTACTTGATGTGCAGTAGTGGTGACTGGTCCTTTGACCTGCGGTGCTTCGGCTACTCACAGTGAGGTTATTGTAGTTTGACTGCACACATACATGGTCTCTAGCCATATGGGTCCATGCAGTGTAGATTGCTGCAGTAGGTTCACTGTAGGAGTAGGGTATGCACCTATAGGAATCTATCGACCTTGATAGAAGAGGAGTGATCCTATGTGATTTGTTAGACTGAGTTCTAAGACCTTGGCCAGGGCAGTAAAGTGGAGAAAGAGTTTTCCACTATCGAACTCAAGCGAATAAATCTTGACATATGACAGACGATGGGGTTTGACGAGTTGTCCATTGACCTCCGTCTGTAGGGATCCACGATAGTAGGACTGTATCACATGTTAATGCACCTAGAGGTTCATCATTCCATTCTGCTGGGTAGCCACTACATGCTGCTAGGTGTCACTGGTGGATGGTGGGACTCACAGGGATTATCTCGATGATCGATAAACCCTAATGAGTTGAGTTGGAATCGTTCCAACCCATTGAAAGGAGTTTTCAATGATATAGTGATAGAGATCACAATATATCTCACTGCCAGTCAGAATAGAACCTATGGGGTCACACACACTAGAAGTATTGACCGATCCGATGGTTGAAATCGTGATTAGGAATCACAAGAAATCAATTTGATTGATAAAGAAGTTGAAGAAGGAAAAGGAATTAATTAATTGGACTTGAAACAAGAATCCTACTTCGGGTAGGATACCTAGAGTTCTAATTGGATTAGGACTGGCATTCCACTTGGAATAGGATTCCTCAATCCTAATGAGATTAGGAGTTTTGAATTAAAATTAGATTCCTACTTGGAGTAAGATTCCTAGAAATCCTAATTGGATTAGGACTTCGGATTCAAATAGAGTCCTAATTGAATTAGGACTAAAATTAAACAAATCCTAATTGGATTAGGATTCCTTAAGTCCTAATTATTATTAATCTAATGAATCAACATGACTCCTAATTGGATTAGGATTGAAGAGTTCATTGAAGTCATGATCCATTCAAGTCCTAATTAGATTGGGACTAGCATAGTATTGAACCCAAATTGGCTAATCCTAATTAGATTAGGATGAAACCATGAGAGAGGCACCTAATCCTCTTTGGAAGAGGATTAGGTTAACCAACTAAGAGGGGCATCAGCCCCTCTCCAATTGCTTTGGGGCGACAAGAAGAGAGGAGCTAGGGCCGGCGCCCCCTTCTTTCTTTGGAAAGTTATCTAGGGCTCCAACTTTGGAGGAGCCCTTGATAGCTATAAGAAGCACCCATGAGGCCGGCCGCCCTAGGCATTGGAGCCCTCTTCCCTTGTGCCATGGCCACCCTCTTCCTCCATCTTAGTTGCAGCCGCAAGCAAGAAAGAAGGAACCTCCAAGTGTTGGCGGCTTCCTCCTCTTCCTTTTCTTCATCCAGTGCAAGCAACAGAAAGAAGGCTGTGCAGGGGTTCATCTACTTCCTCTTCTTCATCCTTCTTCTTCCTCCTCTCAAGCACTTTCAAGAGTTGAAAGAAAGAGAAGAGATCAGCCATCAAAAGGAGTCTTTGCAAGGGAGCTAGCACCCCGGGAAGACAAGAAAGCTTTGATCGGTTCTCTACTTCGTGTGGATACCCGTAGAGGCCGGACGTTTGAAACGGCTTCAAGCGAACCCTCTTCCTAAAACCACGAATTCAGATTCGCGGTGATCATCTACCCGCGCAAGGTGAAGATTTGATCTTCCTAGTAGTTTTAAAAGTTTTAATTCTTACCTAATTACGAAAGGTCACGAAACAACGTTCATTGCGATGAACGTCGAACTCGCGCATGCCGATTCCGCTGCCATCAGAAAATTTTTGAAATCTCAGCGGCATGGGCGGGTTCCCAACAGTGGGTATCAGAGCCTAGGCTTCGTAGATTAAGGTAAGAATTAAATATCTAAAGGCTTATTAGATCTGAAAATTGAATGATCATGCATGCTGAAAATTCTGCATGCAGATTTTTCAGGGGTGCTGATTTTTTACATGCTGATTTTTATGTGATAAAAGATGATTCTAATTGCATTGTTAATGGGATACAAAGTTTAGAATCATGATTAGCATGATCAGCGACCTATGTCCATGATATAATCAGTTTAGTTTTCAGATCTGAAATTATAATTGTAGCATACGGTGATGATCATAGGATTCAAACCCTTTTGGTATCAAATGTAATGACCTGCGATGTGATCTGCGATGTCATGTAAATTTTACAGATGCTTGCATGCATCTTATTTGATGTTTTGAGAGGCCTGCGTGCCTCCTAAAAGGAGATGTAATTTATTTTTATTTTTACATCTGGTTGTATTTCTGTGATATGATGTACATCAACGATCAAGTTGAAGCAAAGGCATGAGATGACGGTGATCTAAGCGGTTGATGGTGATGGGATCAAGAGTTGATCAAGGATCGAATCAAGGAAGCTTGGAATCAATTCAAGAGTTGAAGACCACTTGATCGATTGATGTGCATGTGCTTGTAATACGACCTAATTAGAATCCATGATCATCACCTAGTTAAAGTTTAGCTTTATTATTGCCGCGATTATAACTGCCTGCAATGCGCCGTTTGCATGTGATGTGAATGAGAGTCGGGTAGATAGGCTTACATGTGATGTAGCAAACCCAATTGAGACCTAAATCAAAACCTCCTCAATCAAGTCGAGAGTGAACCGACATGAGCAAGTCATATTAGATTAATTGATCTAATTGGTGTCTAGGAAAGCATGTAAAGGTGGTTACTTAATTAGGACCTTACTCTCTGAGTAAGGGGAGCCTCCCACCTGCTTACCTGGCCAATTGTTTCGATTACCTCTTATGAAAGGTTCAAGTTGCAAACACTAAGACCTGATTAACCAATATTAAGTCAATAGGTCTTCCACTGTAGTAGAGCTGCTAAGGCCTTTCTGATGTTGACTTGTCTCGGCTGGATACAGTGGTCAAGTTGCATTGGGGGGCTGGACCTCTCTATAGACATGAGATGTTTGTAGGGTAAAGGTGGGGTTGGGCACCAATAACTGTTAGGTGAGGACCCAATGACGACTTTATTCCTACGGTTATACGGTGGGTCTGACTTAACTAAGAAATGGGACCAATAACTGTTAGGTGAGGTCTTCATGGCTTAGAGACCAAGTTACACTGCAACATGCTTGAGAAGCATTGTACAAGAGTTGTACACTCATCCATCTATGTGTCACCAATAACTGTTAGGTGAGGTGGCATGTAAATCGGGTGGGACCGCAGTACCACTAGAAACCCTAATCGTGCGGGATTTCCGTTTTCCTACCAGGGGAGTGTGAGAAATTCGAGAAAATAGTGGGAGTCACAATTTGTTCTAAAAGACCTTAGGACAGATTAGGATCAAGTACAAAAGTCTAACTAGAATCTTTACTCTCTGCAGATACAATGTCGGCTTCAAACCCTTTGACCCGTATTCTTGAGACCAACCGACTGACCGGAACCAATTACAAGGACTGGCTTAGAAATCTCAAAATAGTTTTAGACTGTGAGAAGATAGGCTACATACTCGATTCAGATATCCCCACATTACCAGCACGTCCCACTGATGTTCAGCGTGAGATGCATAAAAAGTGGTTGGACGATGACATTAGAGTAAAATGCTATATGATGGCATCTATTGTCTAATGAACTCCAATGCCAGCATGAAAATATAAAGACTGCTAGGGATATACTGGCACACCTGCAAGAGTTGTATGGTGAGCAGAGTCGCACAGCTCGTTTTGAAGTGTCCAAGAGGCTTTTCAAAGCGAAGATGCGCAAGGGGCAGTCTGTCCATGATCACGGTCTGACCATGATCAAGGACCTAGAGGAGCTTGAGAAGCTCGGTATGGACATGCACAAGGAATTACAAGTGGATTTGATCCTACAGTCACTTCCTGATTCATTTGGTCAGTTTATAGTAAACTACCACATGAATAAGATTGAATGCACTAAGACTGAACTAATCAACATGTTGGTAACTGCTGAGGGAGCCTTGAAAGGTTCAAGGGGCAATGTCCTTGCTGCTGAGTTGACTTCTGGTTCCAAGAGAAAGTCTACTTGGAAGAAAAAGAAGCCTGCTAAGAAGCAGAAGAAAGACAAGAAGCCAAAGAAGGAAGTTCAAAAGAAAAGTGCTAACGACAAAGGAAAATGTTTCCACTGCAATGTCGAAGGCCACTGGAAGAGAAACTGTCCTTCATTACCTCGAGAGCCTGAAGAACAAGAAAGGTGACACACCTTCAGAAGGTATAGACTTGCTCATAATTGAAACTAATCTAACGGTTTCTTCTACTTCTAGTTGGGTTATAGATTCTGGTTCTAGTGCTCATCTGTGCACTACCATGCAGGGTCTAAAGGAAAGTAGAAGGCTGGCGGAAGGTGCGGTAACCCTTAGGGTTGGCAACGGGGCAAAAGTTGCTGCTGTGGCTGTGGGCACCTACCATCTGCGACTACCGTCTGGATTTAGTTTAATACTTAGAGACTGCTATTATGTACCTGTTGCTAGCAGAAATTTGATTTCTGTTTCATGTCTAGCACAGGAAGGTCATGTTTTTACATTTGACAAAGACTGCTGTTCTATTTATTTGAGAAATAAAATAGTCGCACGTGGTTTCATGATGACAGTCTCTATCATTTACATATGGATGTATCTGTGAATGTTACCCGAGCAAAATGTGAGTGCCAAAGGATCCAAAAGATCCAGAGATGAGATAAACCAAAGATAATTGTGGCACCTCAGACTTGGCCCATATTGGAGAAGATAGGATGAACAAAATGGATAAAGATGGGCTCTTAGGCTCATTGACTTCCGAGTCATATCCAGTTTGCGAGTCCTGTCTTCAAGGAAAGATGGCTAGACTACCCTTTGTAGGACATGGGGAGAGGACCACTGAAATACTTACCCTGATACATACAGATGTATGTGGCCCATTCGATGTGCTAGCCAGGGGACGTTATTCATACTTCATTACCTTTACCGATGATTATTCACGATATGGGTATGTGTATCTTATGAGACACAAGTCTGAATCCTTTGAAAAGTTCAAAGAGTTCAAGAATGAAGTAGAAAAACAAACTGGAAAACCTCTTAAGGCTCTTCGATCAGATCGAGGAGGAGAATACCTTAGTGGGGAATTCCGGGACTATCTCAAAGAAAACGGCATAGTCTCACAATGGACACCTCCGGGTACACCTCAACTCAACGGGGTGTCAGAGAGGAGGAATCGGACCCTATTGGATATGGTCAAGTCCATGATGAGCTTCACTGATTTACCTATGTTCCTTTGAGGAGATGCCTTACTCACAGCGATTTATTTATTGAATAGAGTTCCCTCTAAATCCGTTCCTACCACACCGTATGAGATATGGCATGGTAAGAAACCAAGTCTGGGTCATCTCAAGATTTGGGGATGTCCGGCCCACGTCAAGAGACTACAGGCGGACAAGTTAGAGGCTAGGACCATAAGTGCTCGTTTTATAGGATATCCTAAAGAGTCATTAGGATATAATTTTTACGTCTCAGAGGATCACAATGTGTTTGTGAGCCGTCATGCCATCTTCTTGGAAAATCAGTTTATCCTTGATAGAGGCAGTGGGAGGAAAATTGAGCTTGAAGAGAAAGTCTCTGAAAAGCAACGAGTCATGGATCCTATTGAACCCGTTCATACAGAGCCAGTACACGATGTCCCTCGACCACCTCGTAGATCTAGTAGGGTCTCCCATCCTCCCGATAGATACTTAGGTATACTAGAAGAGGATACCGAGGAAATGTTCCTAGTGGGAGATAGGGATCACATACAGGATCCCAAAACCTACAGCGAGGCGATATCTGATATCGATTCCGAGAAATGGCTGGAAGCTATGAAGTCAGAGATAGACTCCATGCATTCCAACCAAGTCTGCATCTTAGTAGATCCACCAGAAGGTATTGTACCTATTGGATGCAAATGATCTACAAAAGGAAAATAGGTTCGGATGGAGAGGTAGAGACCTATAAGGCAAGGCTTGTGGCGAAAGGGTATAGTCAGCGCGAAGGCATTGACTATCAGGAGACCTTTTTACCTGTAGCCATGCTAAAATCCATTCGAACATTGCTTGCCATTGCAGCATTTCATGATTATGAAATCTGGCAGATGGATGTGAAAACTGCTTTCCTGAATGGATATCTTGATGAAGATATCTATATGGAACAGCCTTTGGGTTTCACTTCCAGTGATGGAGATCACAAGGTCTGCAAGCTGCAAAGGTCCATCTATGGACTAAAGCAAGCCTCTCGGAGTTGGAACACTCGTTTCGATGATGCAATCAAAACGTTTGATTTCATCAAAAACGAGGAGGAACCATGTGTTTATAAAAAGGTTAGTGGGAGTGCTGTCGTTTTTCTCGTACTGTACGTAGATGACATTCTCCTGATTGGGAATGATATTCCCATACTAACCTCGGTCAAGGTCTGGTTGTCAAAAGAATTCTCCATGAAAGACCTTGGGGAAGCATCCTATATTTTGGGAATAAAGGTCTATAGAGATAGATCTAAAAGGATGCTTGGCCTGTCACAGAAAATGTACATAGAGGAGGTGCTGAAGAGGTTCAGCATGGAAAACTCCAAGAGGGGTCTCTTACCCCTAAGGCATGGAATTCATCTCTCCAAGAAGATGTGCCCCAACACATCTGAGGAGATTCAACGCATGAGCAAGATTCCTTATGCATCGGCAATAGGAAGCCTCATGTATGCCATGCTATGTACACGACCTGATATAGCTCTTGCTGTGAGTGTCACAAGCAGATATCAGTCGAATCCAGGTGAAGAACACTGGACAGCTGTGAAGAATATTCTTAAGTACTTGAGAAGAACTAAAGATTTATTCTTGGTTTTTGGAGGATCGTCAGAGTTAAAGGTAGAAGGGTACACAGATTCAGACTTCATGACTGATGTCGATGACAGGAAGTCAACATCTGGATACGTGTTCTTGTGCAATGGTGGTACGGTGAATTGGAAGAGTTCTAAACAACCGATCATTGCTGATTCTACTATGGAAGCCGAATACATCGCCGCCTCTGAAGCTGCTAAGGAAGGCTTCTGGTTCAAGAAATTCATTGCAGAGCTGGATGTGATGACATCAGATGCCATAACACTCTACTGCGATAATAATGGCGCCATAGCCCTTGCTAAGGAGCCAAGGTCTCATCAGAAGTCTAAGCATATAGAGCGGCGCTTTCACCTCATACGCGACTATGTGGAGAAGAAATATGTAGAGGTGCAGAGAGTAGACTCCACGGATAACGTGGCAGACCCTTTCAATAAGCAGCTGAGTCAGCAAAAGACTGAAGCCCACCTTGAGAAGATGGGCCTAAGATATATGACCAATTGGCTTTAGTGCAAGTGGGAGATTGTTAGATGTATGCCCTAGAAGCCAATTTGGCTGACACATTGTTGATTCTAGGGACATATTTTTGTACTTGACTATTTATTATTGAATAAATAAAAGGCATCTTTTTCATTCATATTGTTTATGTGTCTATGAATCGTCCAAGAAATTAATAAGATGATGATACATATTCTCAAGAGTTGAGAATTTGAGCCATGTATCATTGGTGATTAATTTCTAAATGCTCCTGATCAATGGATCATCACGAGGACGGTGATCGATCCGATCAGTGCACAGATCACTTTCCTCCTGGATGGACGAGACTTGAGTCCACAGTGTAGGGACACTGAAGTGATAGTGCAGGTGCTTGTTAGAGAATAAGGGTACTGAGCGTGACCAAGACAAGAAGTCACTTGGATGTCTATCCACTCGTCAGTGACTTACTTGATGTTGCAGTAGTGTGACTGGTCCTTTGACCTGCGGTGCTTCGGCTACTCACAGTGAGGTTATTGTAGTTTGACTGCACACATACATGGTCTCTAGCCATATGGGTCCATGCAGTGTAGATTGGCTGCAGTAGGTTCACTGTAGGAGTAGGGTATGCACCTATAAGGAATCTATCGACCTTGATAGAAGAGGAGTGATCCTATGTGATTTGTTAGACTGAGTTCTAAGACCTTGGCCAGGGCAGTAAAGTGGAGAAAGAGTTTTCCACTATCGAACTCAAGTCGAATAAATCTTGACATATGACAGACGATGGGGTTTGACGAGTTGTCCATGACTTCCGTCCTGTAGGGATCCACGATAGTAGGACTGTATCACATGTTAACTGCACCTAGAGGTTCATCATTCCATTCTGCTGGGTAGCCACTACATGCTGCTAGGTGTCACTGGTGGATGGTGGGACTCACAGGGATTATCTCGATGATCGATAAACCCTAATGAGTTGAGTTGGAATCGTTCCAACCCATTGAAAGGAGTTTTCAATGATATAGTGATAGAGATCACAATATATCTCACTGCCAGTCAGAATAGAACCTATGGGGTCACACACACTAGAAGTATTGACCGATCCGATGGTTGAAATCGTGATTAGGAATCACAAGAAATCAATTTGATTGATAAGAAGTTGAAGAAGGAAAAGGAATTAATTAATTGGACTTGAAACAAGAATCCTACTTCGGGTAGGATACCTAGAGTTCTAATTGGATTAGGACTGGCATTCCTACTTGGAATAGGATTCCTCAATCCTAATGAGATTAGGAGTTTTGAATTAAAATTAGATTCCTACTTGGAGTAAGATTCCTAGAAATCCTAATTGGATTAGGACTTCGGATTCAAATAGAGTCCTAATTGAATTAGGACTAAAATTAAACAAATCCTAATTGGATTAGGATTCCTTAAGTCCTAATTAATTATTAATCTAATGAATCAACATGACTCCTAATTGGATTAGGATTGAAGAGTTCAATTGAGTCATGATCCATTCAAGTCCTAATTAGATTGGGACTAGCATAGATTGAACCCAAATTGGCTAATCCTAATTAGATTAGGATGAAACCATGAGAGAGGCACCTAATCCTCTTTGGAAGAGGATTAGGTTAACCAACTAAGAGGGGCATCAGCCCCTCTCCAATTGCTTGGGGCGACAAGAAGAGAGGAGCTAGGGCCGGCGCCCCCTTCTTTCTTTGGAAAGTTATCTAGGGCTCCAACTTTGGAGGAGCCCTTGATAGCTATAAGAAGCACCATGAGGCCGGCGCCCTAGGCATTGGAGCCCTCTTCCCTTGTGCCATGGCCACCCTCTTCCTCCCTCTTAGTTGCAGCCGCAAGCAAGAAAGAAGGAACCTCCAAGTGTTGGCGGCTTCCTCCTCTTCCTTTTCTTCATCCAGTGCAAGCAACAGAAAGAAGGCTGTGCAGGGGTTCATCTACTTCCTCTTCTTCATCCTTCTTCTTCCTCCTCTCAAGCACTTTCAAGAGTTGAAAGAAAGAGAAGAGATCAGCCATCAAAAGGAGTCTTTGCAAGGGAGCTAGCACCCCGGGAAGACAAGAAAGCTTTGATCGGTTCTCTACTTCGTGTGGATACCCGTAGAGGCCGGACGTTTGAACGGCTTCAAGCGAACCCTCTTCCTAAAACCACGAATTCAGATTCGCGGTGATCATCTACCCGCGCAAGGTGAAGATTTGATCTTCCTAGTAGTTTTAAAAGTTTTAATTCTTACCTAATTACGAAAGGTCACGAAACAACGTTCATGCGATGAACGTCGAACTCGCGCATGCCGATTCCGCTGCCATCAGAAAATTTTTGAAATCTCAGCGGCATGGGCGGGTTCCCAACAAAAACATTATGAGCATATACTCATACTCAAATATTTCTTCCCCTTTTTGACAACATCAAAAAGGTTGCAAAGTAATGAAACATTAAGCACAAAGGTTGCAACAAATGATACTCAAATATTCTTTTTCCTTAGTGTACTCTGATTTGCATGTCAAATTATTGCAAGAATATGAATCATATAACTCAAGGCAATAATGTTAGAAAAAGATTAATGAGCATAGATCAGAGCCAATTAGGATAATTTCAGAGGAGAACACATCGAATGTGATTCCAAGGATAGTTTTCAAATCAAGTGTAGGTGGAAACTTTCTCAAGTTAATTCAAGAAGTACCAAGAATGATATTCAAAGAAAGCACGAATGAAAATCTAATCATTCTTTAATAATAAGTATGAAAGCTTGTTCATTTAAGATCTTTTGCCCAATATATTAAGTACTTTAGCAGCATGAGAGCAATTGAACTAATTTTCTTTTTGGAGTATAATAGCAATATATTAAGTATGATTTCAAAGTTCTTTTATTCCTTTAAAAATAATTACATTTTGATACATAATGAATTGGCATAAAATTGAAGTTCTAAAGAGCAAGCCAATAAGAACTCATTAGTGAATTCCAAAATAGATTTTCTAAGAGTTACTCAATGAAGTTCAACATTATTCGGTGTTCTTTCTCTCTCCTTTAGTTATGGATTTAATGTGATTAAGTTCCATAAGATCTCTCCTTCTGAGATTTTCTTTCTCCCCCTCAATTGATCATTCCATTTAAGAGTTTAGAATTTGAAGATAATGTTCAATAAAATTGTCAATCTCAAACAAATATATTTTCTATAAGTTTCAGCTTATTTTCATAAGACTCAATGTTTGAGATAAGACAACCTTTATAGAACTCATCTCAAGGTATAAACTTATTATATAATTAAAGCAAGTCTTGCAATATAAGGAGGTTCATCAAAATCAATCCATAAAAATCAAGGTATGAGATACTGAATATCTAAAGCTCCCCCTCAAAAGATGCATTCTTCTTTAATCATTCTTTTCTATTGTTGAATTTCAGATTTTAGTGATAAACGTGAATAAAACTGAAATTCTATGATATCGAGAATGTAGAGTAATCTAGTATTATTCAAAATTTGTAGCAATTACTCTTTCTAATCGTTCAAGAACAAGTTATGCTTTCTCTTAATCTTAGAGAAAATGTATAGAAATATTAATCAGAAAATGATTCATTTGAAGCTCAGTTTCTTTCAAAAGCATTTACATTTTCTTTCTTTTAGAATCATTTGAGTGAGCTGAAATATTTCTAGCTTTAAGATCATTCACTCTATATATATTCTGATGGAAGTCTTTAGGAATGTAGGAGAGAAAAACATATAGATGATCATTGAGGTATATATATTTATAGAACTCAATTTCTTAATCATAGTTTTTCAGCAATATATACATGAAACACAATAAATCTTTTTTTAATATCAAAATAAAATCATATATTTAGAAATTTTTGTTTTCAATCAAGATCATCGAAAGACACATCATTTGGACCAATATTAGTACACTTTAAAAATAAGAAATGATATGTTTCGGATGCGTATCGGAGCAATCAACCAAGGCATCAAAATTAATTCTGTTTTTCTTACATTAAGAATTTATTTAGAAATCATATTGAGTTTAAGCTTTTATACAAAATCAGATTCTGAAGTATATAAGGATTTTCAATAGAGGCTTTCAAAATCATAATTTGAGATATGTATCTTCCACATTGTAGCTCATCTTAAATCATTACGATTGAAAACACATATTTCAAACATATAAGGGCATATTCAGAATATTTGTATTTATGTTGAGTTTTGGTATGAATTAGAACATTATATACCAAAATTAGGCAAGTTGAAAGATAAAACAAAATCAATTCATTTTGCCTAAATAGAGATATACTTCTCTTCTCCTTTTTACAAATTTATTCAACTTTCAGATTTCAAAGATGATTGTGAACGACAAATCTAAAATTTCTTTTCAATAATACCATAAAATAACTTCATATAGTATTTCAAATATTCAATCAAATTATCCAAGCATGTAACATTACAAAATATTGAGAATCCATAATTTCAGACATCATGCCACATGCAAAATATATTATGTGTTAAGTCATGCATTAAAATAACAAGCATGTCAATGATCAAAATCAATTCTTTTCAAATAAACTCTCCCTATTTAAACATACTCTTGCATTGATTTCATCCTTAAAGTGTGTTTTCAAGTGATTAAAAATTTGACTTGATTCTTTTTATATACTTTCACTTACTTTGTTTTTCATTTTTACTTTCTTATGCTCTATACTCTATTTGCTCCCTATCCGGTGGAGTTGGAAGGGGCACGAGGTACTACCACTAGCCTCCCTCTTGTGCCGTCCCTAATATATCCTACACCGAATAGTTGGGTCAAATAGTGCCGGGTACTACCAATAGCCTCCCCATTGGCACCATCCCTATGATGAGCAATATAGAAAGGTTAAAATGTTCACTTCAAACTCTCCTTGTTTAGGTGTAATTAATTACGGATTTTATCCCTTTCACAAGTCTCATAAATGTGCCAAATATATTATGCTTGTTTTGCTTTTTCTTAAGATGAAGGATCAGAATAAAGAAATAATCTCATGTATTATATAGAGGTATATCATGCAAACAATATTTTCATTTTACTCAAGGATTCATAGCTTCTCACAAGTTAATTTAAATCAGCATTTTAAGCATATACTTGTGTATTTCATGGTTATGATATAGGCAAAGGAGCATTTTAATTTAAGCAAACCATGAATCAATTTCTGAAAGCATAAGTCAATGAATACATATATAGACATGATATCAAGGAATTAATAATTAAAGATTTTATCCATGCCATAGTAAGATTTAAGTTAATGACTTTGCTCAGCTAATTTATGAGAGAGGTATTTAAAATTACTGAATCATTCTTGCATTCTTAAGTCAAATACCTACTAGATTTCTTATGTGTAACCTTTTGGCTGAAGAAAGTCCTCTCTCTTGTTTGCATGTGAATGTTTATTGTACCTTTTATGGAGGTGTCCTTCAAGTTGAAATTTTCTATTTCTTGCTCATAGATCCTGCATTATCAACAAAATCCTTTTCTTTCTTGAGAGAAAGTCATTAGTTTCTTCGAGATACAAAACATTCATCCAACATATTTTTAACTAGATGACTCAATAGTTGAATATTGACAATAGTTGAATATTGAGTCACTTTACTCAAGAGATTGCCTAAATATAAGCAAACACATGTCACTTGAACTTAAGAGATAGTTTCATTAACCAAGAAGGTTCAAGGACAAGCATGTGAGACAATAGAAAGATTTATCAAGATCAAATCAATTTCTTATTTTCAACATCAATTTAGCTTAGATTCTATTTGCTTAAGATAATTATCAATAAGGCATGCTAGCTAAGTTTTGATCAAATTGCCTTAAACAATTGTTTCTATCAAAATTCAGATTATGATTCATTTGTTATCAATAAATTATGATTCATTAGAGTTAGATTGAAGTCTTGCACAAAGGCACATAATGATCACATAATCTGGTCTATTAGGTATATGATAAAATAATTATTCTATCATGCTTTTGATGCTTGTTCCAAATCACAAATTGCTTTATCATATTTGTAATGAATGTTTTCAAATAAGGTGGTTATTTTACATAGATCTCTTTTTTTTAATGAAATAACCACGTAGGAGTGTATTCTACACATTTATTTGACAGAATATAAAGCTCATAAGCAAGCAAATGATAATGGTGATCTTTACTTCTAATCATGCAAGAATTTCATCAAGATCTATTTCATCTTTTCTTGATTTAGTCTTTTAGTAGTTATCAATTTTTCTTCATTAAGTGCATTTCTGAAGAACTCAATTTGGTTCTAATCATTAACAAGTTTTCAGATTGTTATAGGTAAAAGATTAACCATATACATATATAATTTGATTTTAGTATTTTGATAATAAATCATTAGTCTCATAAAGAATAAACTGAATTGATATTTCTTCAACTAGAATCTTTTCATTGAATATTCTATACGCATTGCTTGATGAATGATATCCAAGGATAGAAATATCTTTATCAGATTTGGCATTATTTTCAAAAGACCATATCAAGCATATCATAAGCTACTGAAAAATATGAAAGATATGCAATAGATCATTTTCTATTTTTCAGAAGATCAAATGGAGTTTTCATCAATAATAGACCTAATAGAAACCATATATATGACAAGCAATGATGATAGCTTTTAACAAATCATTTAAGTAGATGACTATCATACAACATTGCCTTCTTCATTTCTTCAAGGATTCTATTGATCCTATTTTACTTATAGTGTTCTTGGTGCAGAAATAATTGCATTCAATATTATTTTCTGTGCACAACTTAATACAAAATTGGTTTTCAACACTATGCCATGATACTTCTTTACTTTCATAGTTTGCAAACCTTTTTCATTTGATCCCTTTTTGTGAGTTTGTGCCAATGCAGAAAATATTTCAATTTAAGTGCCAAGAACAAAACCAATGTAAGCTTTTGAAAACTTAGTGTTGGAAACAACAACTTTAGATTTAGAAATTGATTTTTGTTTGTTTCCTTAGTTAACATGCATAGTAAACTTTGACCTTTCAGAAGATACTCTAAGTAAGCCAATGGCAAGGTCTTTTGAGATTAAGTACATACTAGCATGAGTTGATTTTATATCCCAAAGATGGTTTCTTTAATCTTGGTATTCATAGTGCATATATTCAAAGGCATACCAAGTGCACATTTTCATATCTATGATCGATAAACAATAATGCCATGGATAAAAACTCTCAATCAAGCATATAGAGAATTCATAGAGTTATTCTTAGCCACTTATCCAATAGTGAGTAAATCATACTATAAAATGAAGTGATTTGATAATATTTTCAAAAGTATTTTCTATATCACAAAATTGATCAATACTTGCAATTCATATTTTAATCAAATACTAAAGCAAAAGTAATGATGAGATGCAAGGGTTACTGATTTCATTATTATTATTTTTTTTTAATTACTTTTCATAAGTGTATTTTAAGTTTCACTCTTTAATGTGTGTCTAGAGCACCCATTTGTATGAAAGTTCTATTTATTTTATGGGTATCTTGGCACACCTTCATCTACATCCTCATATTTTCATTTTGGGTACCCAAGCTTGCTTGGGTCCTTGAGAGTTAGGACATATGGTTCCTTTTGGAATCCAGATTTGTTTAATTGTAATAACTTTACCACTTGATTTAATTATGTTAGAATGATAGGTAAAGTTGTTATGCCCATTCTTTTCATGTTTGAAATAAGTTATCTTATTTAATGGTTTGCTTGGTGAATTGATAACCTTTTTCTCTAGAGATTTATTATTAAGTAAAGGAGTCAAGCCAAATTTTGATTTATCATAAGCAACACATTGGCTTTCAAACATTATTTTTAATCTTTCTGAACTTACATTGAATTTGTTAATAAGAGATTTTGATTGGTTAATTTCTTCACTTAAGTTTTGATTTTCTTTAATTAAACTCTGATTTTTTTGAATCAATTGTTCTAAATTTAACTTTAAGCTTTCATTTTCAGAATTTAGTTTATCTTGTATTTCATCACTAGAGTTTCTTTCTTTTGAAATTTTCAGATTTAGTTTCTTAAGATTTTCATTCTTTATAGCTAATTTTTTACATTCACCATACAAATCATGAAAAGCATTTAATAATTCATCATAAGGGAATTCTTCTTGAAAATCATTTGATATAAAGGTAGATTCAGATTTTACCTTATCTTCTTGTGCCATGAAGCACAAGTTAGTTACCTCTTGTAGTTCTTTGGAGCTAATATCATCATTGTTGCTCCTAGCTTTCAATTTCTTGCTTGACTCTTTCTTGGTCAAGACTTTCTTGCTTTTTATCTCTTTCTTCCTTTCTTCTTGCTTCCTCTTCTTCTTTGTCTTTAGGAAGCTTTTGAATCTTTCGGTGTTTGGAAATGGATCCTTGTTTTCATCACCGAACTCTTTGTTTTTTGAACTGTTCTGCCTCAGAGTCGACTCGGCTAACTTGGGAGTTGACTCTGAAATACTTGGAGTCGACTCGACTGAGGTGGGGGATTCAACACCTTTTTCTGCAGTCTCATTGTTAGTATGTAATTGAAGCACATATGAGCTAATCTGAGATTTATCATAAATATTTTCTAAAGTATCCCAGATCTCTTTAGCAGATAAGCATGCAGAAATCTTATGAAATACAGATTCATGGATAGCACAATATAGAATGTTCATAGCATTAGCATTCAATTGTGCTAAGTCTTTTTCATTGACAGCTTGAGAGAGTGTATGAGAGTCATTTATAATGATACTCCATATTTTATAGTTTTGTGATTGAACAAAAATGCGCATGCGTGCTTTCCAATATGTGTAGTCTAAGCCATTAAGTAGTGGAGGTCTATCAATTAATTGTCCCTCTTCTAGAAAACTATCTATTTCAGTTGTCATGATCTTTGGCTCTTGATCGTGAGATCAATAATTAATCTTAGAGCACCTGCTCTGATACTACTTGTTGCCCAATAGATACAACCCAAGAGGGGGGGTGAATTGGATCTTTTAAAAACTTTTCAACTACTTCTAATCTTTTAGAGTTAATTATGCTAAGTTGTATAGATGCACAGTAAAATTTAAACTTAGCAACAGTTTGATGTATAGATTGTGACTTGATTGATTATGCTTGCAACTAAAGGATGCGCGGATAAGAGTTAAGCAAGCAATTTATCTAAGTAAGTAAGTGAGTAAGTTAGACAATCACAAGAAGCATTACAAACACAGCAAACATATAGTGGTTCGGTGCACCCCAGTACCTACATCCACTCCCCAAGACCTCTTGGGAATTTCACTATAATCCTATAGATTACAGCCGGTTGTTTTACAAGCTCACAACCCAACTTGTTGTTTTGCGAGATCACAACGAACTCGGTCGGTTTTCACAGGCTCACCGACTAGAACCAACCGATTGTTTTTCCGGGTTCACAATCAAACCCAGTTGGTTTTTCCAAAGGCTGACCAACCACAACCTTACAACGATTGTTTTTCGGGTTCACAATCAACCCAGTTGGTTTTCCCAAAGGCTCACCAACCACAACCTTACACCGTTGGTTTTTCCTTTGGCTCACCAACAAACCTTAACCCCTTGATTCAATCCCTTGATTGAATCAAGTTACAAGATATTAAAACAAAGGTTTAAAAACAAATACAAGCTTCTCACTTAAACAGATATAGCAAATATAAATAAGTAAAGTAAAGAGAAGAAACCCTCAAACTAATTCATAGATGGAGGAACTCGGCTTCTTCTTCACTTGACCCTCTTCTGATTTTGCACGAAGTAGAGGATCACCGAGGCAGCACACAGTTGAAGAGAAAGCTTTGGGATTCACTCGGATGCTCTTCTTCTCTCTATTTGCTTTGAATGGCCCTTTTGTGCTTTTGGGAGATTTTTCTTTGAGATCTCTTTCCTAAATATTTTCTCCCACTTCCATGCCTTCTCCCCTAGCCCTCCTCTTGATTTTATAGCTTTTTGATGGCGTGGAAATAAAAACTAGCCGTTAGAGACAAAAATAGAGCCGTTATGACCCGTCTGCACATTCTGACAATGTATCCGTTGGGCTCGGAGTCGACTCGCGCGATCTGGAGTCGACTCGGCTGTAGCAGGAGTCGACTCATGCTTTTCTGGAGACGACTCGCCCACTGTTCCAAATTTGAATTAATGTGCATGCCTTGTCCTAGAGTCGACTCGGACCAAACTG
Organism: Phoenix dactylifera; assembly: GCF_009389715.1. NCBI lineage: Eukaryota > Viridiplantae > Streptophyta > Magnoliopsida > Arecales > Arecaceae > Phoenix > Phoenix dactylifera. The sequence goes on along the minus strand of NW_024068025.1, from coordinate 153,579 downwards.
GAGTCGACTCGCTAATAGTTGGAGACGACTTGGGCACTTAGGGGTCGGCTCATTCTTAGAAATCCGGAGGACATATTTTCTGATTTTCTTCCTCGAGTCGACTCGGATTCTCTTGGAGTCGACTCGGCTCTCAGAGCCCAAAAACTGATCCTCTGTATTTTGGGGTCGCGCTGCCTTGGAGTCGACTCGCCTCTCAGAGACGAAAATACCGTCTTCTGTTGCGCTGCTTCGGAGTCGACTCGGACTTCGCGGGAGTCGACTCGGCTCTCAGTGTCTGAAATTGGCTCTCTGACTTTTTGCCTTGTATTTCTCTGGGAGTCGACTCTTACTTCCTTAGGAGTCGACCTGCCAACCATCGGAGTCGACTCGAGTTCTTCGGGAGTCGACTCGGGGACTATTCTTTTGAATTTTCCTTTGAATTTGCTCCTCCAACTTGAATCCTTTGAACTTGAAACTTGGGCCAATAAATTGTAGCTTTCTTCCAACTTTTCTTGAGAGCTTTGAAGGCCTTCTTGTGTTCTTCCAACTTGCTATGTTCCTTGCAAAATAAATATCTTTCTCCTTGCAACACAAACATTAGTATTTATACTTCAAGGTTTTGTGATCATCAAAATCAATCTTTAAATCAATCTTTGGGTCATCAATAATGTCAGCCTCAAACCCTTTGACCCGTATTCTTGAAACCAACAAATTGACTGGAACCAATTACAAGAACTGGCTAAGAAACCTCAAAATTATTTTGAACTGTGAGAAACTAGGCTACATACTCGAAAATGATATCCCTAGACTACCAGCACGTCCTACTGATGATCAGCGTGTGATGCATCAAAAGTGGACGGATGATGACATCAGAGTCATGTTAGGGTTTTCCTGTGCCCTAGGGCGCAGCGGAAGATACGGGATTATAAAATTTTCTTATAAAACCCATTATATGAAACCCTAATAAGCCAAGATCGCCTTAATAGTATAACCAAATAATGAAGAAAATATAATCTTGGTATAGAAGAATACCTATCACGCTATATCCAATATATCTGAAGATGTCCTAAGGTGCCCAAATGTTCACCCTTCGATGTTGATCCACACAGGAATGGGTTCAAGACTCTAGCTCCACCAAAACTTGATTCTAATTGTTCAATCCTTCCAAAGGATTTAATTGGCTGATTTTCCTTCACTTCCTTCTTCCTTTCTACCTCTAAAACATTCACTAGCCTTTTTGTCCTAAAGAAGACCCTCTTGTCTTGGGTTAGGACAAAAGAGAGAGGCTTGTAAGAAAGAAGGGATAAGGGAGAGAGAAGGAGAGGCTTTTTCTTGGATGATCTTTAGAACCCCAAGGCACCTCCTTATTTATAAGAGATGGAGGGATGCATCATAAAGGGATGCATCCCATCCACACACCTCATCATGATGAGGCATGTGCCAAGAGATGCATCCCATCATGATGGGGTGCTAAGGAAAAGGGTGTATCAACTTCTTTCTCACATCTTCCTCTTAAATCCTGATGATCCAAGGGCCCAAATGCAGTGAACCAAAGCCAATGGTCCAGATCTAGGCGCCATCTAATGGTCCAGATCAGCGCATCATCATCCAGGGTGCCATCCAATGGTCCAGAAGCAAGATGCCATCACCGATGGTCCAGATTCAGGCGCTGAGCAACGGTCCAGATCTTTCATCCAGAGAGCCATCCAGTGGTCCAGATTCAGGCGCTGAGCAACGGTCCAGATCTTTCATCCAGAGAGCCATCCAGTGGTCCAGATTCAGGCGCTGACCAGTGGACCAGATCCTTCATCCAGAAAGCCATCCAATGGTCCAGATGAAGGCGCCCACCAGTGGACCAGATCCTTCATCCAGGAAGCGATCCAATGGTCCAGAAGTGAAGGCCCTATCAAATCCAATCCAATTGGGTTTAACCAACTTAAAGAAAACATTAAACCTAATCAAATCAGGTCTAATTAAAGCCAAATGGGTTTCAACTCTTGGCTAACCCATATTAGGTCATGATCTAATCATATTAGATCAACCTAATCTAAGAATCATATTCGAATTTAATTTGAATCAGGAGCTAGGATTTGCAACACGTGCTAGCATGTTCATCTTGCAAACATGATCTAATCCAATTAGACCCTTGATCAATTCCCTTGTGTGTGACCCATTGGGTTCCTTATCTTAGCCAGCAGTAGGTGCAGGTGCAAGTTGACCTAACCTGATTAGAATACCTCTAATCCAATTTAGGTTCAATTTAGTGCTAAACCTGACTTAGCAATCAGAACCTTTCTGATGCTTTGATCTAATCAAACTCTTTGATCCGATCAACCCACAAGACATGATTGACGTCTAGCAACGTATCATGTCTTCCCGGAAGATGAGGAATGTATTGGACAAATCCAAACATACCCTTCAGTGGCAAGTTACCGTGCAATTCAATCCCTCAGTCATACTACATCCTGAATAAGTGCATGAGTATGGATCAATATCAAACTCAATCACTTATTCATGTCTCTCTCAATCTTTTATATGATAATTCAAACAATGAAACATTAGAAACTCTTTCTAATATTCATTTTGCTTTGATCAAAGGCTTCTTGAATCATCATAAGATTAGAGTAAGTAGGATGTTACCTTCTCTTACTAGAAGTGACTGATTCCTTGTTGACCTACTCACAATCTTCGTACAAAATCCACCATATCCAGAATACCCCGTACACAACGCAATGTCGTGAATGAGGGTAAACCAAAACATAGCTTCAAGTGCACAAGGTACCATGGTGATCTCAGGTCTAAGGATCACTTGCACAACTCCCACTATGAGAACCATCTTTTGATAATTAAGTAAGAATCCATAAGATGTTCTCATGGCTGGTCATTTCAGTGAACTCATTCCTCTAATGAGCACCCACATCTTTGTATTAGTGTCTCACACAAGTGATTGTGAGATCAATCACCCTCTACATTGAGCATACATAAGATGTGCCAGTCTTTCCGGTAATATTGATCCCCGACTCAATATACCAATTTGACTGGAAATATTCTAAATTAGGATTTTAGGATTTTAGGTCTCACTGGTATGATCTCATCATAACCCTAAAACCAATGTCCTAATTTATGGGGTTCATCATCCAATAATAAAATAGATAAGCAGCAAATGATGAAACACAATGCCTTTATTGATATATATCGAGTGTCAAAGTACATGATTTGGAGGATTACAAAGAGAAACCCATCAAATGATTGGCTTATAGGGCATCTACTCTTTCAATCTTCCACTTGCACTAAAGCCAATCGCCCTTATATTTTAACCCCATACAATCGAGGTGACGATTGAATTGCTGCTGTGGTAGAGCTTTAGTAAATGGATCTGCTATATTGTTCTTTGTGTCTACTCGTTCAATCTTGACGTCTTGTCTTTCAATTATCTCTCGAACAAGGTGGAAGCGTCTCAAAATGTGCTTGGATCTATGATGAGACCTTGGTTACTTAGCCTGTGCAACAGCTCCAGTGTTATCGCAATAAACTGGGACTGGTCCGGCAATCTCAGGAACTACACCCAGCTCTGTGATGAACTTCTTCATCCAGACTGCTTCCTTAGCAGCTTCACTAACAGCTATGTATTCTGCCTCAGTAGTTGAGTCAGCTACAGTTTGCTGTTTGGAACTTTTCCAACTCACAGCTCCACCATTCAAAGTGAAGATATATCTAGAGATTGACTTGCTATCATCTGGATCAGATTGAAAGCTAGAATCTGAATAGCCTTCTAGTTTCAATTCTGATCCTCCATAAATCAGAAAAACATCTCTAGTCCTTCTCAAGTATTTGAGAATGCTTTTCATAATTTTCCAATGATCCTCCCCGGGATCTGCCTGAAATCTACTTACCATACCTAAGGCATAAGCTACATCAGGCCTGGTACATAACATAGCATACATGATCGACCCTACTGCTGAAGCATAGGGAATAGAACTCATTCTATTCCTCTCTTCGGATGTCTTAGGAGACATCTTCCTAGAGAGTTGTATGCCATGTCCTATGGGTAAGAAACCTTTCTTACTTGCATCCATGCTGAACCTCTTCAGCACATTATCTATGTACCTAGACTGGGACAAACCTAGCATCCTTTTAGATCTATCTCTATAGATCCTTATACCAAGTATATAGGATGCTTCACCCAAGTCTTTCATGAAAAATTTCTTTGATAGCCAAGTCTTGACCGATTGCATCATTGGAACATCATTTCTAATGACCAATATATCGTCCACATATAATATCAAGAAGACAATAGCACTCCCACTAGTCTTCTTGTACACACAAGGTTCATCTATATTTTTAATGAAGCCAAACTCTTTGACTATCATGTCAAAATGGATGTTCCAACTTCTAGATGCCTGCTTTAATCCATAAATGGATTTCTTAAGCCTACATACTTGATTTGCTCTCCCTCTTGAGACAAATCTCTCTGGCTGTGTCATATAGACCTCTTCCTCAAGGTGACCATTAAGGAAGGCAGTTTTGACATCCATCTGCCAGATCTCATAATCATAGTATGCAGCTATAGCAAGCATAATCCGAATAGATTTGAGCATAGCTACTGGCGAAAAAGTTTCATCATAATCAATGCCTTGTTTTTGCCTGAAATCTTTTGCCACTAGCCTGGCCTTGTAGGTTTCTACTTGGCCATCAGCTCCTATCTTCTTCTTGTATACCCATTTGCACCCTATTGGAATCACTCCCTCAGGTGCATCAACCAAAGTCCACACTTGGTTTGTATACATAGAATCTATCTCGGATTTCATGGCGTCCAACCATCTGTCAGAGTCCCTACTCTTGACAGCTTCCGAATAGGTCAGAGGGTCATCGTTATCAACGATGTGGGCTTCATCATTCTCAATGATAAATCCATACCTCTCAGGTGCATTTCGCACTCTTTCTGACCTTCGAAAAGGAGTAGTGTGTAGTGGCTGTACCTCTTCCATGGGTACATCTGGTTGAGGATTATTATGTGTCTCACCTTGTAGGTCTTGAACTTCATCAAGTTCAATTCTTCTATCCTTGCCCTTTTCTAAAAAAAACTCTTTTTCCAAGAAAGTTGCATGCCTAGCAACAAATACCTTTTGTTCGGTAGGATTATAGAAGATATATCCTAAACTGTCTTTAGGATAACCTACAAATATACATTTGTCTGATCTAGCACTTAGCTTATGTCCAAAATTTCTTTTGACATAAGCATGACAACCCCATATCTTAAGATACTTAAGATTAGGTTTCTTTCCTTTCCATATCTCATATGGAGTGCTAGATACAGACTTAGATGGTACTCTATTTAATACAAATGCAGCAGTTTCTAGGGCATGTCCGCAGAAGAAAATTGGAAGATTTGTGAAGCACATCATGGACCGTACCATATCTAATAAGGTACGATTCCTTCTTTCAGCTATACCATTTAATTGTGGCGTATATGGAGGTGTCCATTCAGAGAGTATACCCTTTAATTTAAGATAGTCTAAAAATTCACTAGAAAGGTATTCTCCTCCTCGATCAGATCGAAGGATTTTAATACACTTTTCAGTTTGTTTTTCGACCATACTTTGATACTCTTTAAATTTATCAAAGGCTTCGGATTTATGTTTCATTAGATACACAAAACCGAACCTTGATAAGTCATCAGTAAATGTGATGAAGTAAGAGTATCCATCTCTAGCTTGAGTTGACATAGGACCGCACACATCAGTGTGTACGAGTTCTAACAACTCACTTGCCCTTTCTCCATGTCCCGAGAATGGAGACTTGGTCATTTTACCCATAAGACAAGATTCACAAGTTCCTAATGATTCAAAATCATAAGGGTCAAAGAATTTATCTTTATACAACTTATGTAACCTTGTCTTACTAATATGACCTAATCGGTAATGCCAGAGGAGGGTATTATTAATATTTTTTCTTTTTCTTTTATTATCTTTGCCAATATAAAACATAACATTATTAAGACATAATACTAAAAGACCATTTTCCATAGTGCCATGACAATAATACTCATTAGATAAAGAAATAGAGCAACCATTGCTCTTTCCATTTATTTCGAATCCTTTCTTAAGCAACAAAGGAATTGAAATTACATTTCTAATGATTTTTGGCATAAAATAACAGTCTTCTAGCTTCAAGAACTTTCCGGAGGGTAGCTCCAGTATGTAGGTGCCAACAGCTTCAGCCTGGATGGATTCTCCTCCAGCGCCATATAGCTCGAAGTCACCTTTCTTCAGTCTTCTAATTTTCTGCAGTCCATGGAAAGATTTGCATATGTGAGAACCACAACCGGTATCCAATACCCATGAATTAGAATCAGAAGAACTTAATGTCATATTGGCATGTAATAAAAACATACCTTTTGATGCAACACTTGCATCAGGCTTCACACTTGCAAGAAAGCTCTTGCAGTTCCTTTTCCAATGCCCCGTCTTGCCACAGTGGAAATAGGTACCGGGTCCAGAGATTTTCTTTCCCTTCTTCTTTTTGATGCGACTCTTAGGGTTTAGTTTTTTCTTTGAACCCTTGTTGCCCGACTTCTTCTTTGAGCTCTCACCAACAAGAAGGATCGGACCCTTGTCCTTCTTGATGTGAGACTCTGCTGTTTTCAGCATATTTAGAAGCTCAGGCAGGGAAGAATTCAGTTTGTTCATGTGATAATTCACGACAAACTGTGAGAATGAGTCGGGTAGTGATTGCAGGATCAAATCCTGACTGAGCTCACTGTCCATAGCAAAACCAAGTTGACTTAATCGAGTGATTAAGTCTATAACCTTTAAACAGTGGTCTTGCACAGACGATCCCTCGATCATTCTAGCACGGAACAACTATTTAGATATCTCATATCTAGCAGTTCTGCTCTGCTCACCATATAACTCCTTTAAGTTAAGGAGTATGGAGTGAGTATCCATGCTATCATGCTGCCTCTGCAATTCATTATTCATAGAAGCAAGCATGATACATTTGACAGTCAAACTGTCATTTTTCCACATACGATATGTGGCCAATTCCTCCTCAGTTGCATCTTCCCCTGCTGACCCTAGGTCAGGGGTTTCAAGAATGTAGGAAAGTTTTTCTTGTGTGAGAACAATCTTTAAATTCCTCAACCAATCCACATAGTTGGGACCAGTCAATTTGTTTGTATCTAAGATACCTCTAAGTGAGAGTGAAGATGCCATTTTTGCAGAATTAATCTATAATTACAAAGAACACTAATATAAGCAGACCAATCATGATGACATGTATTCAATCAGACAAGGACTTTTATCTAATTGTTACTCCCACTATTTTTATCGAATATCATAACCCTCAAGTATGATGAACGAGAAAATACTAATTTTCTTAGTAGGGTTGAGATCCAAATTCCTTATAAAAGACCTTGTGGGAATCACAACAAGCCCTTATAAGTTCAAAGGTAGGAAACTCTTTCTAATTGCATCCCATGCAATTCCCAACTTTATTCTGTCCTCTAGCACACATATAGTCTTGTGGGAATCACAACAAACTATTGTGTCTAGTTAAGTCAAACCCTTCATTTTTATACAGTCATATTTGAATAATGCTGCCCTTGTGGGAATCACAACAAGGCAACATATTAAAATATGCCATATGCATCATATGCACCAAGATATTACAATATCAATCCCTAATACTAGCCTTGTGGGAATCACAACAAGCTAGCGTAGATATTGACATAATAATATCTAAGCATGAAGGAAGGATCTTTATAGTGTTATATCAGCAATTAGCTTTTCCATGGAGGTCAATCAAATAGTTGGCCAGGTAAGTAGATGGGAGGCTCTCCTTACTTAGTAAGGTCCTAATTAAATAACCACCTGTAGCCTCTTTTCTAGACACCAACTTAGTCAATTGATTCAGAATGGCTCAGCTTAAAGCAATTAACACTACGACTTAATTATGAATTTAGTGAGGACTTTCAAATAGTAGTATCTTACTAACATTAAGCTCAACCATAAAGGACAATCAAATAATTGGCCAGAAAAGCAGGTGGGAGGCACCCCTCACTCAGAGAGTGAGGTCCTAATTAAGTAACCACCTGTGGCTTCCTTCCTAGACACCAACTGAGTCGATTATTCCAGAATGGGTCAGCCCAAAGTTTTCATACTACTATATTGGTCTCATTGCACATTCTATAATTTAGCACTAGCAATTATACTATGCTACAACATGAATATAACACTATCTCATGGCATAAACTAATCATGTGTACAAACAACCTAGCTATCTCATAGCATCAAGATAATAGCATGTATTATCATTTGGTTAAACTGATTAAGGGTGACTCTGATACCACTGTTAGGGTTTTCCTGTGCCCTAGGGTGCAGCGGAAGATACGGGATTATAAAATTTTCTTATAAAACCCATTATATGAAACCCTAATAAGCCAAGATCGCCTTAATAGTATAACCAAATAATGTAGAAAATATAATCTTGGTATAGAAGAATACCTATCACGCTATATCCAATATATCTGAAGATGTCCTAAGGTGCCCAAATGTTCACCCTCCGATGTTGATCCACATAGGAATGGGTTCAAGACTCTAGCTCCAACAAAACTTGATTCTAATTGTTCAATCCTTCCAAAGAATTTAATTGGCTGATTTTCCTTCACTTCCTTCTTCCTTTCTACCTCTAAAACATTCACTAGCCTTTTTGTCCTAAAGAAGACCCTCTTGTCTTGGGTTAGGACAAAAGAGAGAGGCTTGTAAGAAAGAAGGAATAAGGGAGAGAGAAGGAGAGGCTTTTTCTTGGATGATCTTTAGAACCCCAAGGCACCTCCTTATTTATAAGAGATGGAGGGATGCATCATAAAGGGATGCATCCCATCCACACACCTCATCATGATGAGGCATGTGCCAAGAGATGCATCCCATCATGATGGGGTGCTAAGGAAAAGGGTGTATCAACTTCTTTCTCACATCTCCCTCTTAAATCCTGATGATCCAAGGGCCCAAATGCAGTGAACCAAAGCCAATGGTCCAGATCTAGGCGCCATCTAATGGTCCAGATCAGCGCATCATCATCCAGGGTGCCATCCAATGGTCCAGAAGCAAGATGCCATCACCGATGGTCCAGATTCAGGCGCTGAGCAACGGTCCAGATCTTTCATCCAGAGAGCCATCCAGTGGTCCAGATTCAGGCGCTGAGCAACGGTCCAGATCTTTCATCTAGAAAGCCATCCAGTGGTCCAGATTCAGGTGCTAACCAGTGGACCAGATCCTTCATCCAGGAAGCCATCCAATGGTCCAGATGAAGGCGCCCACCAGTGGACTAGATCCTTCATCCAGGAAGCGATCCAATGGTCCAGAAGTGAAGGCCCTATCAAACCCAATCCAATTAGGTTTAACCAACTTAAAGAAAACATTAAACCTAATCAAATCAGGTCTAATTAAAGCCAAATGGGTTTCAACTCTTGGCTAACCCATATTAGGTCATGATCTAATCATATTAGATCAACCTAATCTAAGAATCATATTCGAATTTAATTTGAATCAGGAGCTAGGATTTGCAACACGTGCTAGCATGTTCATCTTGCAAACATGATCTAATCCAATTAGACCCTTGATCAATTTCCTTGTGTGTGACCTATTGGGTTCCTTATCTTAGCCAGCAGTAGGTGCAGGTGCAAGTTGACCTAACCTGATTAGAATACCTCTAATCCAATTTAGGTTCAATTTAGTGCTAAACCTGACTTAGCAATCAGAACCTTTCTGATGCTTTGATCTAATCAAACTCTTTGATCCGATCAACCCACAAGACATGATTGACGTCTAGCAACGTATCATGTCTACCCGGAAGATGAGGAATGTATTGGACAAATCCAAACATACCCTTCAGTGGCAAGTTACCGTGCAATTCAATCCCTCAGTCATACTACATCCTGAATAAGTGCATGAGTATGGATCAATATCAAACTCAATCACTTATTCATGTCTCTCTCAATCTTTTATATGATAATTCAAACAATGAAACATTAGAAACTCTTTCTAATATTCATTTTGCTTTGATCAAAGGCTTCTTGAATCATCATAAGATTAGAGTAAGTAGGATGTTACCTTCTCTTACTAGAAGTGACTGATTCCTTGTTGACCTACTCACAACCTTCGTACAAAATCCACCATATCCAGAATACCCCGTACACAACGCAATGTCGTGAATGAGGGTAAACCAAAACATAGCTTCAAGTGCACAAGGTACCATGGTGATCTCAGGTCTAAGGATCACTTGCACAACTCCCACTATGAGAACCATCTTTTGATAATTAAGTAAGAATCCATAAGATGTTCTCATGGCTGGTCATTTCAGTGAACTCATTCCTCTAATGAGCACCCACATCTTTGTATTAGTGTCTCACACAAGTGATTGTGAGATCAATCACCCTCTACATTGAGCATACATAAGATGTGCCAGTCTTTCCGGTAATATTGATCCCCGACTCAATATACCAATTTGACTGGAAATATTCTAAATTAGGATTTTAGGATTTTAGGTCTCACTGGTATGATCTCATCATAACCCTAAAACCAATGTCCTAATTTATGGGGTTCATCATCCAATAATAAAATAGATAAGCAGCAAATGATGAAACACAATGCCTTTATTGATATATATCGAGTGTCAAAGTACATGATTTGGAGGATTACAAAGAGAAACCCATCTAATGATTGGCTTATAGGGCATCTACTCTTTCAAGTCAAGTGCTATATCATGGCATCCATGCCCAATGAACTACAATGCCAGCATGAAAATATAAAGACTGCTAGGGACATACTGGCACACCTGCAAGAGTTGTATGGTGAGCAGAGTCGCACAGCTCGTTTTGAAGTGTCCAAGAGGCTCTTCAAAACAAAGATGCGCGAGGGGCAGTCCGTCCATGATCACAGTCTGACTATGATCAAGGACCTAGAGGAGCTTGAGAAGCTCGGTATGAACATGCACAAGGAATTGCAAGTAGATCTGATCCTTCAATCCCTTCCTGATTCATTTGGATAGTTTATAGTAAACTACCACATGAATAAGATCGAATGCACTAAGACTGAATTAATAAATATGTTGGTAACTGCTAAGGGAGCCTTGAAAGGTTCAAGGGGCAATGTCCTTGCTGCTGAGTTGACTTCTGGTTCCAAGAGAAAGTCTACTTGGAAGAAAAAGAAGCCTGCGAAGAAGCAGAAGAAAGACAAGAAGCCAAAGAAGGAAGTTCAAAAGAAAAAGGCCAATGACAAAGGAAAATGTTTCCACTGCAATGTCGACGGCCACTGGAAGAGGAACTGTCCTTCATACCTCGAGAGCCTAAAGAACAAGAAAGGTAACACACCTTCAGAAGGTATAGACTTGCTCATAATTGAAACTAATCTAACGGTTTCTTCTACTTCTAGTTGGATTATAGATTCTGGTTCTAGTGCTCATCTATGCACTACCATGCAGGGTCTAAAAGGAAGTAGAAGACTGGCGGAAGGTGCGGTAACCCTTCGGGTTGGCAACGGGGCAAAAGTTGCTGCTGTGGCTGTGGGCACCTACCATCTGCGACTACCGTCTGGTTTTAGTTTATCACTTAGAGACTACTATTATGTACCTGCTGCTAGCAGAAATTTGATTTCTGTTTCATGTCTAGCACAGGAAGGTCATGTTTTTACATTTGACAAAGACTGTTGTTCTATTTATTTCAGAAATAAAATAGTTGCACGTGGTTTTATGATTGACAGTCTCTATCATTTGCATATGGATGTATCTATAAATGTGTCTGAGCAAGAAGTGAGTACCAAAGGATCCAAAAGATCCAAGGATGAGATAAACCAAAAATATTTGTGGCACCTCAGGCTTGGCCATATTGGAGAGGACAGAATGAACAAAATGGATAAAAATGGGCTTCTCGGCTCATTGACTTCCGAGTTATATCCAGTTTGCGAGTCCTATCTTCAAGGAAAAATGGCCAGATTGCCCTTTGTAGGACATTGAGAGAGGACCACTGAAATACTTACCCTGGTACATACAGATGTATGTGGCCCATTCGATGTGCTAGCCAGGGGATGTTATTCATACTTCATTACCTTTACCGATGATTATTCACGGTATGGGTATGTGTATCTTATGAGACACAAATCTGAATCTTTTGAAAAGTTCAAAGAGTTCAGAAATGAAGTAGAAAAACAAACTGGAAAACCTCTTAAGGCTCTTCGATCAGATCGAGGAGGAGAATACCTTAGTGGAGAATTCCGGGACTATCTCAAAGACAATTGCGTAGTCTCACAACGGACTCCTCCGGGTACACCTCAACTCAACGGGGTGTCAGAGAGGAGAAATCGGACTCTATTGGATATGGTCCGGTCCATGATGAGCTTCACTGATTTACCGATGTATCTTTGGGAAGATGCCTTACTTACCGCAGTATATCTACTTAATAGAGTTTCCTCTAAATCCGTTCCTACCACACCGTATGAGATATGGCATGGTAAGAAACCAAGTCTTGGTCATCTCAAGATTTGGGGATGTCCGGCCCACGTCAAAAGACTACAGGCGGACAAACTAGAGGCTAGGACCATAAGCGCTCGTTTTATAGGATATCCTAAAGAGTCATTAGGATACAATTTTTACGTCTCAGAGGAGCACAATGTGTTTGTGAGCCGTCATGCCATCTTCTTGGAAAACCAGTTTATCCTTGATAGAGGCAGTGGGAGGAAAATTGAGCTTGAAGAGAAAGTCTCTAAAAAGCAACGAGTCATGGATCCTATCGAACCCATTAATACAAAGCCAGTACACGATGTCCCTCAACTACCTCGCAGATCTAGTAGGGTCTTCCATCCTCCCGATATATACTTAGGTGTACTAGAAGAGGATACCGAGAAAATGTTCCTAGTGGGAGATAGGGATCACATACAGGATCCCAAAACCTACAACGAGGCGATATCTGATATCGATTCTGAGAAATGGTTGGAAGCTATGAAGTCAGAATTAGACTCCATGCATTCCAACAAAGTCTGGACCTTAGTAGATCCACCAGAAGGTATTGTACCTATTGGATGCAAATAGATCTACAAAAGAAAAATAGGTTCGGATGGAAAGGTAGAGACCTTTAAGGCAAGGCTGGTCGCGAAAGGGTATAGTCAACGCAAAGGCATTGACTATCAGGAGACCTTTTCACCTATAGCCATGCTAAAATCCATCCGAACATTGCTTGCCATTGCAGCATTTCATGATTATGAAATTTGGCAGATGGATGTGAAAACTGCTTTCCTAAATGGATATCTTGAAGAAGATATCTATATGGAACAGCCTCTGGGTTTTACTTCCAGTGATGGAGATCACAAGGTCTGCAAGCTGCAAAGGTCCATTTATGGACTAAAGCAAGCATCTCGGAGTTGGAACACTCGTTTCGATGATGCAATCAAAACGTTTGATTTCATCAAAAATGAAGAGGAACCGTGTGTTTACAAAAAGGTTAGTGGGAGCGCTGTCGTATTTCTCGTACTGTACGTGGACGACATCCTTCTGATAGGGAATGATATTCCCATGCTAACCTCGGTCAAGGTATGGTTGTCAAAAGAGTTCTCCATGAAAGACCTTGGGGAAGCATCCTATATTTTGGGAATAAAAGTCTATAGAGATAGATCTAAAAGGATGCTTGGCCTATCACAGAAAATGTATATAGAGGAAGTGCTGAAAAGGTTCAGCATGGAAAACTCCAAAAGGGGTCTCTTACCCCTAAGGCATGGAATTCATCTCTCAAAAAATATGTGCCCCAACATATCTGAAGAGATTCAACACATGAGCAAGATCCCTTATGCATCGGCAATAGGGAGCCTCATGTATGCCATGCTATGTACACGACCTGATATAGCCCTTGCTGTAAGTGTCACGAGTAGATATCAGTCGAATCCAGGTAAAGAACATTGGACAGTTGTAAAGAATATTCTTAAGTACTTGAGAAGTACTAAAGATTTATTCTTGGTCTTTGGAGGATCATCAGAGTTAAAGGTAGAAGGGTACATAGATTCAGACTTCATGACTGATGTCGATGATAGGAAGTCAATATCTGGATATGTGTTCTTGTGCAATGGTGGTACGATGAATTGAAAGAGTTCTAAACAACCGATCATTGTTGATTCTACTATGGAAGCTGAATACATAGCCGCCTCTGAAGCTGCTAAGGAAGGCTTCTGGTTCAAAAAATTTATTGTGGAATTGGATGTAATGTCATCAGATGCCATAACACTCTACGGCGATAATAATGGCCCCATAGCTCTTGCTAAGGAGCCAAGGTCTCATCAGAAGTCCAAGCACATAGAGCGGCGCTTCCACCTCATACGCGACTATGTTGAGAAGAAGTATGTCGAGGTGCAGAGAGTAGACTCCGCGGACAACGTGGCAGACCCATTCACTAAGCAGCTAAGTCAACAAAAGACTGAAGCCCACCTTGAGAAGATGGGAGTAAGATATATGACTGATTGGCTTTAGTGCAAGTGGGAGATTGTTAGATGTATGCCCTAGAAGCCAATTTTGGCTGACACATTATTAATTTTAGCACATAATTTGTACTTGACTTTATTATTATTGAATAAATGAAAGGCATCTTTTTCATTCATATTATTATTGTGTCTATGAATCGTCCAAGGAATTAATAAGATGACGATGCATATTCTCAAGAGTTGAGAATTTGAGCCATGTATCATTAATGATTAATTTCTAAACGCTCCTGATCGATGGATCATCACGAGGACGGTGATCGATCCGATAAGATCAGTGCACACATTACTTTTCCTATGGATGGACGAGACTCGAGTCTACAGTGTGGAAACACTGAAGTAATAGTGCAGGTGCTTGTTAGAGAACAAGGGTACTGAGCGTGACCAATACAAGAAGTCACTTGGATGTCTATCCACTCGTCAGTGACTTGCTTGATGTTGCAGTAGTGTGACTGGTCCTTTGACCTACGGTGCTTCGGCTACTCATAGTGAGGTTATTGTAGTTTGACTGCACACATACAAGGTCTCTAGCCATATGGGTCCATGCAGTGTAGATTGGCTGCAGTAGGTTCACTGTAGGAGTAGGGTATGCACCTATAAAGAATCTATCGACCTTGATAGATAAGGAGAGATCCTATGTGATTTATAAGACTGAGTTCGTAAGACCTCGGCCGGGGCAGTATGCACAGTGGAGAAAGAGTTTTTCACTCTCGAACTTAAGTCGAATAAATCTTCACATATGACAGACGATGGGGTTTAACGAGTTGTCCATGACCTCCATCCTGTAGGGATCCACGATAGTAGGACTGTATCACATGATAATTGCACCTAGAGGTTCATCATTCTATGATGCTGGGTAGCCACTACATGCTGCTAGGTGTCACTGGTGGATGGTGGGACTCATAGGGATTATCTTGATGATCGATAAACCCTAATGAGTAGAGTTGGAATCGTTTCGACCCATTGAAAGGAGTTTTCAATGATATTGTGATAGAGATCACAATATATCTCACTACCAGTCAGAGTAGAACCTATGGGGTCACACACATTAGAAGTATTGACCGATTCGATGGTTGGAAAGTGATTATGAATCACGAGTAATCAATTCGATTAATAATAATTTGAAGAAGGAATGGGAATTGATTAATTAGACTTAAAACACAAATCCTACTTCGAGTAGGATTCCTAGAGTCCTAATTGGATTAGGACTGGAAATCCTAATTGGAGTAGGACTGGGATTCCTACTTGGAGTAGAATTCCTACAATCCTAATTAGATTAGGAGATTTGAATTAAAATTGGATTCCTACTTAGAATAGGATTCCTAGAGTCCTAATCGGATTAGGACTTCGAATTCAAATTAGGGTCCTAATTGGATTAGGACTAGAATTAAACAAGTCCTAATTGGATTAGGATTTCTTAAGTCATAATTAATTATTAATCTAATGAATCAACATGACTCCTAATTGGGTTAGGATTGAAGAGTTCAATAGAGTCATGGTTCATTCAAGTTCTAATTGGATTAGGACTAGCATAGATTGAACCCGATTCATTCATGATTTGGTTAATCCTAATTAGATTAGGACTAAACCATGAGAAGGACACCTAATCCTCCTTGGAGGATGATTAGGTTAACCAAGTAAGAGGGGCATGAGCCCCTCTCCTCTTGATTGGTGCGGCATGAAGAGAGGGAGCCGGCGCCCCCTCTTGGAAATAAGTCAAGGGCTCCTAACTTGTAGGAGCCCTTCATGACTTTAAAAAGGGAGGTGGGCGGCTGACCTAGGGCATCATTAGAAGCCCTCCTCCTCTCCAATTCGTGGCCACCCTTCTCTCCTCTTGGATCAGCCACAAGCAAGAAGGAAAAGGGCCTTGATAGTCTTCTTCTTCCTCCTTCGTTTGGGATTCAACACAAGGAAAAGGAAAGGCTGCATCTAGCCTTTTGGATCTTCTCCCTTGATCCCTTCATCTTCTTCCTCCTCTCTCTATCATTCAAGAGTTGAAGTAAAGGGAGGTGATCAGCCATCAAAACATATCTCTGCAAGGGAGCTAGCACCCCGGGGAGATTAGAGCGATTGGATCGGTTTCTGCTTTGTGTGGATACCCGTGGAGGCCGGACACTTGAACGGCTTCAAGCGAACCTTCTTCCAAAACCATGAACTTCAGTTTGCGGTGATCATCTACCCGCACAAGGTGAAGATCTGATCTTCTTAAAGTTTTTAAAAGGTTTTAATCCTTATCCATCTACGAATGGTTCTTGAAACACGTTCATGCGATGAACGTCGATCCCGCTTATGCCGATTCCGCTGCATCTGAATTTTTTTGAATTTTTCTGCGGCATGGGCGGGGTTCCCAACACCTTTACCCCACAACATCTCATGTTAATAGAGAGGTCCAATCCCCTGATGCAACTAGCCCACTGTATCCAGCCGAGACTAATTAACGCCGGAAAGATCTTAGCAACTCTACTACGGTGGAAGACCAATTGACTTAATATTGGGTAATCAAATCTTAGTAATTCCAACTTTGAGCTTTCCATAGGAGGTAATTGATCAATTGGCCAGATAAGCAGGTGGGAGGCTCCCCTTACTCAGAGAGTAAGGTTCTAATTAAGTAACCACCTTTGAGCTTGCCTAGACACCAATTAGATCAATTAATCAAATATGGCTAGCTCAATGTATCGTTCACTCTTGATTCATTTAGGAAGGTTTTAGGTCTCTTGGGATTTATATCTAATGTAACCATCTACCCCATACCATATGTCATTCGATTTACATCTTATGTAAATGTCAAATTGGTTCAGGTTTACATCCTATGTAATTATGAAACTCTTTCATATATTATGTGATTACATCTTATGTAAATGACATAATTATTTCAGTTTACATCTTATATAAATGTCCTATTATTTAAGGGTTTTATTTACATCTCATGCAAATAAATTTTTGTTTAACTAATACATACATCTCATGCATACATTATTTTAAACATAACCTTAAACAAGTATGAACAATATGATTACCATATGCATCTCATGTATATTTGCAGATCTGAAATTTTAAACCTATTATGCTATTCTCTGGATTTCAGATCATGCATTACTTGATTTAAAACATTGTAATCTAATTGCAATTCTAAAATAATTTGCAAGATCATAGCAAATAAAAATCTGCATGCTGAAAATTTCAGCAACCTGAAATTTCAGCACGTAGAAAATTCAACAAGCATAATTCCTTTAAAAATCAGATTAAAAATATGATAATCAATCCTTAGGTCCTAATCATGCTCCCTAGAATCATGGCTCTAATACCACTACTGAGTTACGCCTCGTTCGATGCGACGTTCGCAGCGGAATTCGAACAGAACGTCGTTCATCGCATGAACGCGCCTCGGATCATAGAATTCAAAAATTTTTCTAGATCCAAATCCAGAAGATCTTTGAATTCATTAGGAAGGGGAGATTAGGATCTGAGAAAGGTTGATTAAGATTCATAAAACTGAAACTAAAATCAGAAGAAATTAATTTGAAGATCTCATCTTCAAAAATTCTGCAGGTGAAGAACACCGCAGCCTGATAATCTATCTAGGTTCTTGTTTGAGCCACACAATTGTCCAGCCTCTACAGGTATCCACACGAGGATCTAATCATCTGAGATAGGGTCTTACCGGAGTGCTAGCTCCTTGCAAAGACCTCTCATGACTATCATATAGATTAGAAGATAAAAATCTGCAACATACCTCCTTAAAGAAGAACCCTTTCTTCTTCAACCTTGCTCGCGATGGAGGAAGAGGAAGGAGGAACCTTACACATGGATCTTCCTTGCCTTGCTACCGAGGAAGAAGAGGAGGATGAAGACTCCTTGCTGCCGTGGAGAAGGAGGAAGAAAGAAGATTGCGTGGAGAGGAAGAGGAGAGAATTAATTCATAACTTCTCCCTTGCTGCCCTTTTATAGATTGGGTTTAGGGCTCCACCTAATCTTATTAGGAGTATGGGACTATAACCCACCCTTGGATTAATGCCAAGTGTCCAATCTTTGTGCTCATAGATGCATGACATGTGTCTATTTAATCAATTGATTAATTTTCTAATCACATTAGGATTTCTAATCTCATTAGGAGAATTAATTGATTTTGGAGCATGCATCCTACGACGCCATGTGGACTTTAAAGACCGCATAGTATGAACATGACTTAAGTCAAATTCATCCTACGATGACATGTGGTCTTTAAAATCCGCACAATCCTTGTTTTAATTAAATTGACCCAATCATGAACTCAAATCAATTTGGGTCGAACCCAATTTGATTTGGCTCATTAAATCAGCCCAATTGCAATCCAATTGCAATCAATTCCACTTAATTCTTCTTCCATTAACTCACTAACACTTAGTGGGTTAATTCAATCACCAATCATATTGATAATTGATTTCTATTATGATTCCAAATCACAATTATGATAGTCTAACTAATTAAATCATCTATGTGTGTGATCCCGTAGGTTCTATTCTAACTGGTAGTGAGAAATATTGAGATCTCCATCTCAATATCACTGAAACTTCTTTCAGTGGATTGAAACGATTTCAGTTCTACTCTTAGGATTCACTGATCACCAAGTGAATGCCTTCGAGTCTCACAATCCACTAGTGACACCTAGCAGTATGTGGTGGCAACCCAGCAGAATGGAATATCTAAACCTCTTGGTGCAGTTAGCGTATGATACAATCCCTCTATCATGGATCCCGACGTGACGGAGGTTATGGATATCTCGTCAAACCCCATCGTCTGTCATATGTCAAATTTATACGACTTCCAGTTCGAGATATGGAAAACTTTTTTTACAAAATACCTGCCTAGGAATTTATCGAACTCAGTCTCATAAATCACATAGGATCACTCCTAATCTATCAAGATCGATAGATCCCATCTAGATGCAACCCTATTCCAAAATAAACCTACTGGAGCCAATTCGCACTACAAGGACCCGAATGACTAGCGCCCAAGTTCACATGCTCGTCAAGCTACAGCAACCTCACAGTGAATAGCTGAGGCATCGCAGGTCAAAGGACCAGTCATACAACTGCAGAATAAGTAGTCACTGATGAGTGGATAGACATCCATGTGACTACTATCTTTGGTCACGCTCAGTACCTTGTTCTCTAACAAGTACTTGCATAATCACTCCAGTGTCTTTACACCGTGGACTCGTGGCTCGTCCATCTGACTAAGTGATCTGTGCACTAATCTTAGCAAATCGATCACCGTCCCTTGTGATGGATCCATCGGTCAGGAGCATTTAGAAATTAATCCCTAATGACACATGTCTCAAATTCTCAACTCCTTAAAATTATGTGTCATCATCTATTAATTTCTAGGACGATTCATGGACACATACAAACATGAATGAAAAATAAATTGCCCAATCTTATTTATTAATAAGTATCAAATTATAAATTTATGCCCCAGATTACAAATATGCGTCAGCCACGTTGGCTTCTAGGGCATACTTCTAACAGTGGTTCCTAAAAAGACTGGAATAACGGTTGTAAAAAATCAGAATGATGAGTTAGTTCCTACCCGTATTCAAAATGGGAGGCGGGTTTGTATAGATTATAGAAAATTAAATGCTGTAACCCGCAAGGACCACTTTTCTTTACCTTTTATTGATTAAATACTCAAAAGGTTAGCTGGTCATTCTTACTATTGTTTTCTTGATGGTTATTCAGGTTATTTTCAGATTGCAATTGCTCCGGAGGATCAAGAAAAGACGACTTTTACATACCCATTTGGGACTTTTGCATATCGTCGCATGCCCTTTGGTCTTTGTAACGCCCCAGCCACTTTCCAAAGGTGTATGGTTAGCATATTTTCAGATTATATTGAGCATATCATAAAAGTCTTTATGGATGATTTCACAGTTTATGGAGACTCTTTTGATAATTGTTTGCATAACCTTACACTTGTTCTTCAAAGATGCATAGAAACTAACCTTGTGTTAAATTCTGAAAAATATCATTTTACGGTTGAACAAGGTATAGTTTTGGGTCATGTTGTTTCATCTAGGGGAATTGAGGTAGATAGAGTTTAAGTTGATATTATTCAATCTTTACCTTCTCCCACTTATGTGCGGAAAGTTCGTTCTTTTCTTGGACATGCAGGTTTTTACCGAAGATTCATCAAGGACTTCTCCAAAGTAGCATTACCCTTATGCAAGTTGCTACAAAAGAATGTGGCCTTTGAGTTCGATGAGGCGTGTAACAATGCGTTTGATAAGCTAAAGGAACTTTTGACCTCTGCCCCAGTTATCCAGCCCCCTGATTGGAACAATCCTTTCGAGATAATGTGTGATGCAAGGGATTATGCAGTAGGCGCTGTTTTGGGTCAAAGAATTGGAAAAGTGTCTCATGCCATTTATTATGCTTCAGGGACTTTGAATGATACCCAGACAAATTACTCTACTACTGAAAAAGAACTTTTAGCTGTTATTTTTGCTTTAGAAAAGTTTCGATCTTATTTGCTTGGTACTAAAGTCATTGTTTACTCTGATCATGCAGCTCTTCGTTATTTGATGATGAAAAAAGAGGCAAAACGAAGATTAATAAGATGGATACTTCTATTAAGTGAATTTGACTTGGAGATCAAAGACAAAAGAGGGACAGAAAATCGTGTCGCAGATCATTTGAGTCGTTTAGTTCATATGGAGGATGAAATTAGTCTGTAGGAAACATTCCCTGATGAGCAATTGTTCTCCACAAGTGTGACATTACCTTGGTATGCAAATCCTGTAAATTATTTGGTTACTAATATGTTACCTTCTGGTTTGTCTAAGGCTCAAAGAGATAAGATCAAGAGTGATGCCAAATACTATGTGTGGTATGATCCATACTTATGGAAGCATTGTGCAGATCAAGTGATAAGAAGGTGCGTTCCTGAAAATGAAATTATTTCTATTCTCACCTTTTGTCATTCTTATGCATGTGAAGGTCATTTTGGAGCTAAGAGGACGGCGAGAAAAGTGCTAGAATGTGGTTTCTATTGGCCGTCTTTATTTCGAGATTGATGAGGGCACAAAAGTGCGATCTACACATCACTTAAATTAGTATTATTGCTAACAAATAATGATAGAAGTGCTAGCTATATTAATATTATATTTTTGTGGGGTGCAGGTGATCGGAAATCAAAGCTAAAATGCATATTGGGTCCAAAAATATGCATCACTGCAGGTGACCAGCCAACCACATGTGTCAACCCTAGTTGCACACTTGAAGGAGGTCAAGTTCAGCCGTCCACTTCATCGCAGCTTCAGTCTTCTATGAGCCCAAGCATCTGAGCTGTGTGCAGCCCATCCGCTGGTGTGGAAGAATCGCGAAGCATCCTCCGCGTCTGCTTCTCCCGAGCGGCCCAGCGTGCGACCCCTCATCCAGTGTCCGTGCAACCTTCCAGCATCCCACAATCTTCAGCCTTCCTCAGATTCGCGCATCCAAATCTCATCCTGCGGCCAGCATTCCGAGTCCGTCTTCTCCGCATGTGATTCAGCACTCATCCGCGCCCCATCCTTCGATCCAGTCATCTGAATCCCAAGTGCCAGCAGTCCAAGCTTCATCTCAGCTCTCACGCGCTCCCGGATCTTTCTCCCCACCAGTGCATCATCCGAGTCCACGCGTTCATCCAGCCGTTCGTAAGAATCTCAGCTTCCATCTACGCTTCTCGGCATCTCTGCATCCTTCCGTGATGGAACAGCAGGGAATCCCAAATCCCACGGGAAACTCACTGCCCAGTCATCCGCGTCCGAAGATCCCACATCCCAGCAAAGTCCCAGCCGTCTGCGAAGGATCATCCACATCCCAGGATCCACAATCAGATCCCCCAGGCGATCGTGATCTTCCAGAGTCTCAGGTCCCTGCATCCGTAGCTTTCGAAGTTCGCGATCTCTTCAGCTCATCTGCGTCCGTCCATCCATCCGTTCACGGTGCATCCGAGCATCACAGCAGACCCCAAGTTCGCAATCTCATCACAGCCATCCGCGCCCATTCCCCTGCGAGCATGAGGGCTCGCACGAACTATATGAGGATCTCTCGGTTGGGGAGAGGGGGGATCGCTCTCATTCAAGAAAAACAGAGGAGCCGGCCTTAGCCATTTTTGAAAAGAAAAAAAGGAAGAAGGAAGAAATAGGGGATGCCATGTTCTTCCGAAAAGAAAAGAAAAAGAGAGGGAGAGGCTAATATTTTAATGGAGGGATGATTTCTTAGGTGAAGGGTGATAAAGGAACCTTTGATGTCTTATTTTATTTCAAGTAAATTCTGAACGATTGATCTCTTTGATTTACATCTATTAATATGTTTTTGATTCTTGCATACTTATCTATGAGATAGATCTTTTATGGTTTATATTTATTGATTCATGGATTGTTTCGATGTTTGATTTGTCGTAGACGTAATCGGCACAATAAATACTTAGATCTTGAATTCATGTTTTCAAATTATATACTCCATGATTAGAACTATTCTATCTGATTGATTCTTAATCAAGAATCGCAGAATTTAATTGTTGAAAATAATGTCATCGAAGGGGATTCCAGATCCCTACACCATCTTAATCTATCCAAATTTTGATTCTCTGTTTACTGATTTATTGATAAGTGCTAAATAATGTATATATTTAACTATTTTACACAACACTTATCATTATTTTCTTTGCACATGTTGCCCAAGGTGACAACCCAAGAGGGGGGGTGAATTGGATTTTCTAAAAAATTATGTTCCCTAATTTACTTTGAATTGAATGCAGCGGAATGATAAGATGTTATTTACTTAAGCTCTAGGCAATTACAAGTAAAGTAGTGGAAGATTAAGCTAGAGCAATTATAATCTATGTGAATGGTAAGGATGGAGTGGAAGCTAAGCAAGTTCTAAACAATCACTTATAAATCAATAGGAAACAAAGCTAGAGATATTACACAATCAAGTATGAATGTAAGGAATGAAACACAAGAGATAAGTCATCACAAATACAAAGATGTATAGTGGTTCGGTGCACCCCAGCACCTACATCCACTCCCCAAGCTCTCTTGGAAATTTCACTATAATCCCTCAGATTACAGCCGGTTGTTTTACAAGCTCACAACCTAACTTGTTGTTTTCATGAGATCACAACGAACTCGGTCGGTTTTCACAGGCTCACTGACTAGAACCAATCCGAATGTTTTTACGGGCTCACAATCCAACCCAGTTGGTTTTTTCCGGTTCACCAACCATAATCTTACACCGTTGGTTTTCTCTTTGGCTCACCAACAAATCTTAACCCCTTAATTCAATTCCTTGATTGAATCAAGTTACAAGATATTAGAACAAGAGTTTAAAACAAATCAAAGCTTCTTAAACAAGCAAATATAATAATGTAAACAAATAGAGTAAAGAGAAGCCCTCAAACAAGTTTTGTAGATGAGGAAACTCGGCTTCTTCTTTACTTGACCCTCTTCTGATTTTGCACGAGGTAGAGGATCACTGAGGCAGCACACAGTTGGAGAGAAAGCTTTGGGATTCACTCGGATGCTCTTCTTTTCTCTCTTTGCTTTGAATGGCCCTTTTGTGCTTTTGGGAGGTTTCTCTTGAAATCTCTTTGAAATCTCTTCCCTATGTGTTTTCTCCCACTTCCTTATCTTCTCCCCTTGCTATCCCCTTGATTTTATAGCTTTAGAGGGAGTGGGGACAAAAATCTAGCCGTTAGAGACAAAAATAGAGCCGTTGGAGTTGAGAAAAAACTAGCCGTTATGCCTCCCAGCGTGCTCGAGTCGACTCGGCTGAAGTAGAAGTCGACTCGTGAATAAGAGTCTGCCGGCACTGTAGCTGGGAGTCGACTCGAGCACTGTAGCGCTGAAGTTGGAGTCGACTCGAGCACTGTAGCGCTGAAAATCAACTCTCTGTCTTTTTGTCTGTTCTCAGTCGGAGTCGACTCGCAGAGTCTCGGAGTCGACTCGAGCACTGTTCCTTGAAACTCCAGAGTGCCAGAGTCGACTCTGAACTTCTAGGAGTCGACTCGAGGACTAGTCTTTTGAATCTTTCTTTGAATTTACTCCTCCAACTTGAATCCTTCGAACTTGAAACTTGGGCCAATGAAGCATAGCTTTCTTTCAACTTTTTGAGAGCTTTTGAGGTCTTCTTCTATTCTTTCAACTTGTTATGTTCCTTGCAAAATAAATATCTTTCTTCTTGCAAAACAAATATTAGTAATTATACTTCAAGGTTTTGTGATCATCAAAATCAATCTTTAAATCAGTCTTTGGGTCATCAATCTTCCCCTTTTTGATGATGACAAAACTTGGAGTATATGCAATATAAAATAGATTGTGTTCTAGAACTAATGCATAGCTAAGTTGCATGAAGTAGAAAACATATATCTTCAAAATATACTTCATGATAATGCTTTAGATTTAATCAGCTTAACATAATCAACACATAAAGCATTATGAGCATATACTCAGATATTTCTTCCCTTTTTGACAACATTAAAAAAGGTTGCAAGATAATGAAACATTAAGCACAAAGCAGTAAATAATACTTAAATATTTCTTTTTCTTATTGTACTCTGATTTTTAGTCAATGCATGTCGAATTATTGCACAAATATGAATCATATAACTCAAGGCAATAATGTCAGAATAAGATTAATTATCATAGATCAGAGCCAATTAAGATGATTTTAGAGCAAATTATAATGAGAGCACATCGAATGTGATTCCAAAAATAGTTTTCAAATCAAGTGTAGGTGGAACCTTTTTCAAATTAATTCAAGGAGTATCAAGAATGATATTCAAAGAAAGCACGAATGGAAATCTAATTTTTTTTGAAAGATCTTTAATAACAAGTATGAAAGCTTGTTCATTTAAGATCTTTTGCCCAATATATTAAGTATTTAGCAACATGAGAGCAATTTAATTAATTTTCAGAGTATCAGAACAAAACAAAAAAATATAACATCATGTTGGATCATTAATTCTTAATGGCTTCAAAGTTCTTGTATGATAATAAAAGCATTCGGGCACAAATACCAAAACATGAATTCATGCACTTTATGATATATCTTAGAGCATACATAAAATTCAAAGCTTTGAAAGTTCTTTTAGAGCTCTTTTAAAGACTTTCTTTTATTCCTTTAAAAAGAAGCATATTTTGATATATATAAAAATGAATTGGCACAAAATTGAAGTTCTAAAGAGCAAGCCAATAAGAACTCATTAGTGAATTCCAAAATAGATTTTCTAATAAAGACAGATGGAATTCGTATTCAAATAATTTTAAGAACAGCTGATTTGCCGATTAGGTGCATTTTAAAATCTATAGATCTATCATATGTAGCAGCTACTTTTAAATTTGTATTCACAAGAGATACTCAAAAAAATTCAACACATTATTCTTCCCCTTTTTCATTAAACTAGAGGCTCTTAAGATCAACTGTTTGAATTGCAATTTGGTTCATGATTGATGCATAAAATATATTAACCAAATAGTAAGCCTCAAGGTGTATTACAGAGATTTTTATATTTAAATTTCAGATATTTATATAATGGAGAGTATTAGGATTACCTCTCATTTAGTATTCTTTCTCTCTCCTTTAGTTATGGATTTATGCAATTAAGTTCCATATGATCTCTCCTCCTCAAACAATCTTTATAGAACTCAACTCAAGGCAAGCAATGGCAACACAAAGAGGTTCATCAAAATCAATCCATAAAACATTCAAGAAATGCATCAAGTGAAAGTGACTTTTGAATAAGATACATAATGCATTTAGATTAAATATCTAAGGCTCCCCCTCAAAAGATGCATTCTTCTTTAATTATTCTTTTCTTTTTGTTGAATTTCAGATTTTGATGATAAGCGTGAATAAAACTGAAATTCTATGATATCAAGAAAGTAGAGTGATCTAGAATTATTCAAAATTTGTAGCAAACACTCTTTTTAATCTTTCAAGAACAAGTTATGCTTCCTCTTAATCTTTGAAAAAATGTTCTAAAATATTAATAAGAAAATAATTCATTTGAAGCTCAATTTCTTTCAAAAGCAATTACATTTTCTTTCTTTTAAGAGTCATTTGAGTGAGCTGAAATGTTTCTAGCTTTAAGATCATTCACTCTTTTAAAAATAGCTTTTTCTTTTAGTGATGGAAGAAACAATCATACAGAAAGGGATATAGAAGATCATTTGTGGAGTGATTGATTATAACCCTATTTAATTTTGATGAGCTCAAAGCATTTGAGTATATCTTATACTAATGAATTCAATCTAGTGTTTCAGCCAAATATTTGTGAATTTATGTTTAAGTGTCTCTAGCTTTGGTTCAATACATTTTGGCTAAGTATGGAACTCAGTTTGAACCAAAGTCTGAAGCTCGAGTCAACTCCGGAAGATTACGAGTCGACTCCAAGTGTTTCAGAAGCTCTGGCACATGCTCGAGTCGACTCCGATACACTACGAGTCGACTCCGACTGAGAACTGACAGAAAGACAGAAAGTTGATTTTCAGACCCTATCAGCGAGTCGACTCCAGAAGGGTTCGAGTTGACTCCGATGGTTGCCGAGTCGACTCCCGACGTTTCCGAGTCGACTCTAAAGGGTAACAGAAGAAAGACAGAACAATGTATTTCAGACCCTGCAACCAAGTCGACTCCAGAAGGTTACGAGTCGACTCCGAAGTTTGGCGAGTCGACTCCTAGTTAAGTACGAGTCGAATCTCAGAGGAAAGCAAGACTAGAAGGCAGTTCAAGCCAAAACACAGAGGATCAGTTTTCGGATTCTGAGAGCCGAGTCGACTCCGAGGCAGTTCAACTCAAAATACAGAGAAACAGTTTTCGGATCCTGAGAGCCGAGCCGACTCCAAGTACTCCCGAGTCGACTCCCAAGTCAGCCGAGTCGACCCCAACAAAATCCGAGTCGACTCCGAGGCAGTTCAACTCCAAACACAGAGGATCAGTTTTCGGGCTCTGAGAACCGAGTCGACTCCAAGATGATCCGAGTCGACTCGAGAAAGAAATACAGAAAAATAGATCTCTGGAACCCTAAGAACGAGTCATCTCCGGAGGGCCGAGTCATCTCCAGACATTGGCGAGTCGACTCCAGGGTTGGCCGAGTCGACTCCAGAACGGGACAACACTTTAATTCAAATCCTGAACAGTGGGCGAGTCGTCTCCAGTAAAGTATGAGTCGACTCCAGCAACAGCCGAGTCGACTCCAGATCGAGCGAGTCGACTCCGACCCCAACGGATATACTATCAGGAGTTGCAGAGCGTGCAGAACGGCCACAAAAAGGTGTCTAACGGCTAGTTTTCAAAGTGGACTGCTTAAATAGCTAGAGTGAACAGTAGTAGACATCAAGAGAGCTATTCCATTCAAACAAAAAAGGAATTTCCACCTACCAAAGGCTCTCAAGAGTAAATACAAGAGAAAGAAGAAAAAAGCGCATTGAACTCCATCCAACAAACGTTTTCTTCGCATTCAAGGCTCTCCTCTGATATCAGATCATCAGTGCATTCAAAGAGGAGACTCAGAGTTCGAGTAGCCCCTTCTTCCTCTTCCAAAATCTGTTTGAGAGCTTCTAACTCTACATTATTTATATTGTTCATATTTGCCTTTTAAGAAGCTTTTCCTGTACTCTTTACAAACTGTTTTCTTGTTACTTGATTCAATCAGGGGATTGAATCAAGGTTGTTGAGATTTGTTGGTGAGCCGAAGGTAAAACCAACGGTGTAAGGGTTCGATTGTGATCCCGAAAAAATAATCGGGTGGTTCTAGTCGGTGAGCCTGTGAAAACCGACCGAGTTCGTTGTGATCTTGTGAAAACAACAAGTTGGGTTGTAAACTTGTAAAACAACCGGCTGTAATCCTAGGGATTATAGTGAACTCCCAAGTGAAGCTTGGGGAGTGGACGTAGGAGCATGGGTTAGCTCCGAACCACTATAAAATCTCTTGTGTTTGTAATTGGTTCATTGTCTCTTCCATCCTCTCCACTCACTACAACTAGTAATCTAATTAACTCTATTTTTTAACTGTAAAGCTATATATTCTGCAAGAATATTTGGTCACAAATATCATAAAAAAAGGTGTCCCATTACAGAATTGAAATCGGAAATTGAATACATTATAGGATACATTGTGTCTCTTTTATTTCTGTTTCCAGAGTAGGATCCGCAGCTCAAATTAAAGCCATGAAACAAGTAGCTGGCAAATCAAAACCCAATTAATTAGTTACTCATTAAGTTTTAATTTGCAATTATTACTTAAAACCCAATTCATCCCCCCTTTTGGGTTGTCTTCTTGGGCAACATCATTCAAGTGAATGTTTCTAGAATTTAATTTCTTACTCGTAGATTCACAGCAATATATACATGAAATACAATGAATCTTTTTAATATCAAAATAAAGTCATATATTTAGAAATATTTGTTCGCAATCAAGATCATTGAAAAATACATCATTTAAACCAATTTTAGTACACTTTAAAGATAAGAAATGATATGTTTCAGATGCGTATCGGAGCAATCAACCAAGGCATCAAAATTAATTCTGTTTTTCTTAAGTTAAGATTTTTTTTTAGGAATCATATTGAGTATTCTCCTGAATGATGTGACCATTGAAGCATATAACTAAGGTTACAAAGATGTAACGATATAAGCATTTTTAAATTAAGTTTAAGCTTTTATACAAAATCAGATTTTGAACTTCATAAAAATTTTCAAAGTTATAATTTGAGATATGTATCTTCTACATTGTAGCTCATCTTAAATCATTACGATTGAAAACATATATTTCAAACATATTAGAGCATATTCAGAATATTTGTATTTAATGTTGAGTTTTGGTACGAATTAAAACATTATATGCCAAAGTTAGGCAAGTTGAAAGATAAAACAAAATCAATTCATTTTGCCTAAATAGAGATATCCTTCTCTTTTTCTTTTTACAAATTTATTCAACTTTCAGATTTTAAAGATGATTGTGAGCGACAAATTTGAAATTTCTTTTCAATAATACTAAAAAAAAAAATTTATGTAGTATTTCAAACATTCAATCAAATTATCCAAGCATGGAGCATTACAAAATATTGAGAACCCATAATTCAAAACATCATGCCACATGCAAAATATATTATGTGTTAAGTCATGCATTAAAATAATAAGAACAAGCATGTCAAGGATCAAAATCAATTCTTTTCAAATAAACTTCTCCTATTTAAATATAATCTTGCACTGATTTCATACTTAAGGTGTGTTTCCAAGTGATTAAAACTTGACTTGATTCTTCTTATATACTCTCATTTCCCCTATCCAAGCCCAAGACTATGAGATTTGGAGTATCATAGTTAATGGACCATACATTCCTTCTATTTTTGTAGATAATATTACTATTCCCAAGCTTGAAAAAGGTTGGGATGACAATGATAGAAGGAAGGCACAACTAAATGCCAAATCAATGAATGTGCTTTATTGTGCCTTTGACCGTAATGAATTCAATAGAGTCTCTACTTGAAGTTCTGCAAAAGAGATATGGGACAGACTTGAAGTGACCCACGAGGGCACGAATCAAGTTAAGGAATCCAAAATAAACATACTAGTTCATAAGTATGAACTATTTAAAATGGATTCTAATGAAACTATCACTTGCATGTTTACTAGATTTACTGATATTGTCAATGGTCTAAAAAGCCTTGGCAAAAGTTATGCTAACAGTGACCTTGTCAGGAAAATTCTTCAATCTTTGCCAAGGTCATGGAAAGCCAAGGTAATGGCAATCCAAGAAGCCAAGGACTTAAACAAGCTGCCACTCGAGGAGCTTCTTGGATCCCTGATGACGCATGAGCTTACAATGAAACAACACAGCGAAAAAGAATTCTCTCATAAGAAAAAGGTAATAGTCCTCAAATCTACTTCTTCTAACAAAGATCCATCTTGCAGTAGCAGCAGCGAAGAAGAAGACAATGAGGAAGATGATGATGAGGCTCTTCTCGTGCGAAAGTTCAGAAAGTTTATCAACCGGAAGATGTCTTTTCATCAGAGGAGAGGTCCCTCAAATTTCTACAACAAGGATAAAGGTAAGGAAAGGGAAAGTGAGGGAATCGGTTGCTATGAGTGCAAGAAACCAGGACATTTCAGAATCAACTGTCCATTACTGAAGAAGAGCATCAAGCACAAGAAGAAGAAAGCTCTTGTCACCACCCTGACAGACTCCGTATTGCCCAGATAGACAACCCAAGAGGGGGGGGGGGTGAATTGGGTTTTTTTAAATAATTTTGCAATTAAAACGTTTGTGGATGACTAATTAATGCTGTTGCAAGATGATTAATTAGTTGCTATGTGCTGTGAGTGAAATGAGAGTAACAGAGAGAGACACAAGCAATCACAAACACAATGTTTTTATAGTGGTTCGGAGCTAACCCTTGCTCCTACGTCCACTCCCCAAGTCTCACTTGGGAATTCACTATAACCCCTCGGATTACAGCCGGTTATTTTCCAAGCTCACAACCAAACTTGTTGTTTTACGAGGTCACAACGAACTCGGTCGGTTTTCCCAGGCTCACCGACTAGAACCACCCCGATTGTTTTCCCGGGATCACAATCGAACCCTTACTCCGTTGGTTTCAACCTAGGCTCACCAACAAACCTATATACCCTTGATTCAATCTCCTGATTGAATCAAGTAAGGACAAGATGGAAAGAACAAAGACAAATAGAAAAACAGAGCTTCTAAAAAGCAGATATACAGCGATATTAATAAGAGTAAAGTTAAGAGCCCTCAAACACGTTTGAGTTGGAGAAGAGAAGGGCTTCTTGAACTTTGGGTCTCCTCTTGAAAATCTGGAAGACTTGAAGGCAGGAGGAGACTTCTTTTAATGCTGGGAAGAGTCGGTTGAATGGAGTTAATGACCTTCTTCCTTCTTTTCCGTTGAAATCAGTTTGCAGAGAAAGGATGCTTGATTTCTTTGAGTGGAATGGTACTTCTCTGCCTTGCTACAGTCCTCTGTGGCTATTTAAGCCATCCCCCACGGAAACTAGCCGTTAGACACATTTTTCTGCCCGTTCTGCACACTCTGCACATCCTGACAATGTGTCCGTTGGGGTCGGAGTCGACTCGCGCGATCTGGAGTCGACTCAGCTGTAACAGGAGTCGACTCATGCTTTTCTGGAGTTGGCTCGGCAGCTGTTCCGAATTTGAATTAAAGTGACCTCCTCGACTGGGAGTCGACTCGACTTAACCCGGAGTCGACTCGCCAAAAACTGGAGCTGACTTGGCATTCTTGGAGTCGGCTCATCCCATGGAATTCATGGAGCTATTTTTCAACTTGGCCCATTCGAGTCGACTCGACAGTCCTGGGAGTCGACTCGGCGCTCAGAGCCCGAACTCCCTATCTTCTGTCTTTTGGCTCGTCCAGTCTTGGAGTCGACTCGAACTGTTCCGGAGTCGACTCGGCTCTCAGTTTTCGAAACTCAGTCTTCTGCCTTTTTGGTGTAGCGCTGCCTTGGAGTCGACTCGAACTTTCTTGGAGTCGACTCGCGTCTCAGAGACACAAATACTGTCTTCTGTCTTTTTGAGGTCGCGCTGTCTCGGAGTCGATTCGGCCTTTGCGGGAGTCGACTCGGCCCTCAGTGTCCGAAAGTTGCTCTCTGACTTTTGCCTTGTATTACACTGAGAGTCGACTCTCACTTTCTTTGGAGTCGACCTGCCAACCATCGGAGTCGACTCGCATTCCTCAGGAGTCGACTCGACTCTCAGGGTCCGAAAACTGCTCTCTGACTTTTTGTCTGTAACTCCCTGGAGTCGACTCATACTACCCTGGAGTCGACTCGGCTAGCATCCGAGTTGACTCGCGCACTTCAGGAGTCGACTCGCTGACAGGTTCTGAGTTGGATCTTTCTGTTTGTCTGTCTGTTCTTAGTCGGAGTCGACTCGTAATGTTCCGGAGTCGACTCGAGCCTGTGCCAATGCTTCTGATACACTTGGAGTCGACTCGTAATATCCCGGAGTCGACTCGAGTCTCAGACTTTGGTTCATATAGACTTCTTAACTTATCCAAATTGTCTTGAACCAAATCTAGAGACTCTTAACCATAAATTTATAAGATTTTCACTGAAACACTAGATTGAATTCATTAGTAAACATAAGATATACTCAAATGCTTTGAGCTCATCAAAATCAAATAGGGTTACAATCAATCACTCCACAATCTCCCCCTTTTTGATGATGACAAAACATTGAGTATATGTAAAGTGAATTGCTCAACCAAAAAGGAAATTTACAGTAAAATTTCAAAATGAATTCAAGTGTCTAGTTATTTGATTTATCCAAAACTGAAAGGTGTGAAACAGTAAATTTTGAAGTTAAAGCTCCCCCTTTCATTTGGAATTATATAAGCCTTCATATCATGCAATCAATTGTTTGGCTTATATATATTTAATGATTTTGCTTTCTTAAAAATTCAGATTCTCCCCCTCAACATATGCATTCAACTTTGTTTTGATTCTCTGAATTTTCTTTTAGTGCATTGAAACTTTTGAATTGAAATTTTTGGTTTTTAGAGAGAAAATCTATCAATTTGTTTTAAGAGTTTTTTTGATTTTCATTTTGATTCCTTTTCCATATCTATTAAATATTTCTCCCCCTTTTTGTCATCATATCAAAAAGGAGGCAAGCAGAACACACAAGCAAGTAGAGATCAATGTGCACAATATTGAAGAAAAGCTGTCTACTCATTGTATTGATGTATATGTAAGTACATTTGTGAATACAATAAGTAAAGCAGTAAATACATATCAAGATAAACAAAATAAACTAGGGCTTCCTCGAGGAGGATGCGGTTCCCTTGGGCAGTCTGGACTGTTGTTCCATGAGTAGGGTGACCGCATTGGTGACGTGCTCTAACTGTCTGATAATGGCCGAGGTGGCCCTGCTGTGTGTCGTGGAGAGCTCAGTCATTGTCTCCTGGAGTGTGTCCAGCTTGGCGATGAGCACATTCGCCAAGCGCTCGGCCCCCTGACTAGTGGTGCCCATATCCTGTCGGATGCTATCTCGCAACTTTCGTGTGTTGCTTATGATATCGCTCATGTTTGAGAATTGGGCTTGTACCAGGCTTCTGACATTGAAGATCTCCTCCCTCACATGAGCCGTCATCTCGGTCACGGCTGAGAATGAGGGAACTAATGCAGAAGATGGGGCACTGGCTGGACCTCGGAGCTCTCTCAGTAGGTCGTTTCGAAGATCCCTGACGATCTCCTGTCGCAACTCCCGGAGCTGCTCAGGTGATATTCGGACCTCTAATGGCTGAGTAGGTGGAGCAGTGGAGGGTCCGGCAGAGGTGGATGGTGCTGAGGTGGAGGGAAAGGTAGGAATGTCTGAATCAGGGTCAGGACTGGGCGAGTGTCTGGAAGTATGTGTGGAGGTAGATGATTTCCTAACCCAGGTTCCCTCTACCTTACGAAACCCCATCCTGTGTAGGGTTCCCGGACGCATGCGATCTGTCCATCGCAATGCGCGAGAGGGTTCCCCCTCAGGAATAGGAATCTCGGCCTCCCTAAAGATAAGTGTGTATAGCATGCCATAGGGGAGGCTGAGCCTAGGTCTATCTAGTGGCTCACATAGATATCTATAAATGAGTTTCGGGAAGTTGATTGGGGTGTCCTGGAGGATGTAGAACATAAGGGCTAGGTCCCTCTCAGAAACAAAATCGAAGCGGCCAGTCTTCGGAAAGAGGGTCCTAGAGATGATGCTAAGGAGGAGCCGCATCTCAACAGAAAGTTAGCTAGCGGACACCTCATCTAAGGGGGACTGGGGTGGATATCCTAGAATGGCCGTAAGGGCCTCAGTCCTATCCTCGGGGTGTGTGGGAGCTACCCCTACTTGTGGAAGGTGGAGGATTTGGGCTATGAAATCCTCGGAAATAAACAATGGGACACCGGCTACAGTTCCCTCTATTCCCCCATTGCCCCTATGGACAGTACCATAAAACTCTCTAACTAGGCCAGGGTATGTGGGGAGATCTAAGAAACAAAAATACTCTAAACCCTGGGCCCGCAATCTCTCTCCTATGGTAAAGCCCTCTCGGGAGAGATAGTCAAAATCGACGTATCTCCCGGTGGAGACCGCCTTCCCGGCGCACGGCCTCGAGGGAACCTCCCTCGGCGGGGAACGAGCCGGAGGTTGTGGCCTAACGGGATCGTTCCGAGCCTTGGACCGTCGCTCGGTGCCGGTCGCGGGTTGGGGCCTCTTCCGGCTTGGGACAACGGCTTTACGAGGCATGGTCGACCTAGAATGGGGTAAAACGCTAATGGACGGAGGAAGGTCGACGGAAAAAGTCCTAAGGATGGTCGGAGACGATCTAGGAGACGGCTCTAGGGTTTTTGAACAGTGGCGACGGTGAATAGAAGTGTTGATTAAACGCTTGGATTAGGGTTAAAAAACCCGGATCCCGACCTCGAGTCGACACCACCGAGTTGCGAGTCGACTCGACCTAGAGTCGACTCCAAAATATGCGCGAGTCGACTCCCGTTATGCTTCCATTGGCCTTGAGTCGACTCCCATCAATGTGCGAGTCGACTCCCCTTATGCTTCATCTTCCTCGAGTCGACTCCTGTCTGTGTGCGAGTCAACTCCTCCTTATGAGCCGACTCTGAAACTTACTCGAGTCGACTCGAACTCTGGCACGCACCTAAAAATCATGCTATTTTCGTACCAAACCAGAGACACTCACTAAGTTATGATCTAATTTGATGATCATAGTTGAGAAACTCTATTTTTAACACAATCTAAACATCAAAATCAATGAACTAGAGGAGAACACCACTAGGATAGATCAATCACTCCTAATCCCCTCCTAAGCACACTAAATCTCTCTTCACTTAAGGGTTTCGTAAAAATATCAGCTAATTGATCATCAGTGCAAACAAATTGAAGTGTCACATCACCATTCAGTACATGATCTCTTATGAAGTGATGTCTTATCTCAATATGTTTAGTTCTTGAATGCTGAATTGGATTTTTAGTTAGATTAATGGCACTTGTATTATCACAATTAATGGGAATTTTATCTTGTTTAATGCCATAATCTTCAAGTTGTTGTTTAATCCACATGATTTGAGCACAACAACTCCCGGCTGCAACATATTCAGCTTCAGCAGTAGATAATGCAACCGAGTTTTGTTTCTTGCTAAACCAAGAGATTAAATTTTCTCCTAAGAGTTGACATGACCCGCTGGTGCTTTTTCTATCAAGTTTACAACCAGCAAAGTCTGAATCTGTGTATCCTATTAAGTTCAGACTAGAATCTTTAGAATACCATAACCCTATATTCTTTGTTCCTATTAGGTATTTAAAGATTCTCTTGACTACAATTAGATGAGATTCCTTAGGATTAGACTGATATCTAGCACACATGCAAACACTAAACATGATATCAGGTCTACTTGCAGTAAGATACAATAAAGATCCTATCATACCTCTATATAACTTCTGATCTACAGATTTACCTGATTCATCTTGGTCTAATTTGCATGATGAGCTCATGGGGGTGCTGATTGACTTGTTTCCCTCCATATCAAACTTCTTAAGCATCTCCTTGATGTATTTGGCTTGATTGATGAAGATGCCTTCTTCAGATTGTTTGATTTGAAGCCCGAGGAAATAGTTCAGCTCCCCATCATGCTCATCTCAAATTCACTCTGCATCAAGTCAGCAAATTCTTCGCAGAGGCGATTGTTAGTAGCACCGAAAATAATATCATCAACATAAATCTGCTCTAACAATATATCTTTGTTTTTCTTCTTTAGAAACAATGTTGTATCTACATTTTTCCTAGAAAACTCATGTTCTAATAGGAATTTGCTAAGCCTCTCATACCATGCTCTAGGTGCTTGTTTCAAACCATAAAGTGCTTTGTTAAGTTTATACACGTGATTAGGGTATTGATGATTCTCAAAACCAGGAGGTTGTTCTACATACACCTCCTCATTAATATACCCATTTAGAAATGCACTTTTTACATCCATTTGAAATAACTTGAAATCCTTAGAACATGCAAATGCTAATAATAATCTAATTGCCTCGAGTCTAGCTACAGGAGCAAAGGTTTCATCAAAATCTATACCTTCTTCTTGATTATACCCCTTTGCTACTAGTCTAGCCTTATTCCTTATTACAATTCCATTTTCATCAAGTTTGTTTTTATATATCCATTTGGTACCTATGATTGAATATTCAGGAGGTCTTTCAACTAGATTCCATACCTTGTTTCTAGTAAATTGGTTTAATTCTTCTTGCATTGCATTTATCCAATTTACATCTTTTTCAGCTTCTTTTATGTGTTTGGGCTCAAAATGTGAAACGAAAGCTAGATGATTGTTTAAGTTCCTAAGAGATGCTCTAGTCCTAACAGGTTGAGATGGATCATCTAGAATTAATTCCTTAGGATGCCCGTGAGCAAACCTCCAAGCCTTAGTCAGCCCATGATCCATAATAGCCTCTTGGCTTGATGATGCATTTCCAATTAATTTTTGATTATCATCTTGTAATGTCATCTCATCTATCTTTTCTTCAAGAATTTCAGCATCATCATCAAGATTAACTCTCTTACTAGAAGAGATATCACTAGAATCATCAAAAACGACATGTATGGATTCTTCTATAACTAGGGTTCTTTTATTAAAGACTCTATAGGCTTTACTAGTTGTAGAGTACCCCAAGAATATACCCTCATCTGATTTAGAGTCAAATTTTCCTAGATTATCTTTTCCATTATTATGAACAAAACACCTACATCCAAAGATATGAAAATAGTTCACTTTTGGTTTTCTGTTTTTCCAAAGTTCATAAGGTGTTTTCTTTATAATGGGTCTTAATAAAACTCTATTTAATATATGACATGAGGTATTTATGGCTTCTCCCCAAAAGTACTTAGGGAGATTACTTTCACATAACATGGTTCTAGCCATTTCCTCTAGAGTTCTATTTTTTCTTTCCACAACTCCATTTTGTTGTGGTGTCCTAGGTGCAGAAAAATTATGAGTTATCCCCTTTTTACTACAAAACTCATCAAATAAATGATTTTCAAATTCGGTTCCATGGTCACTTCTAATAGCTATGACTGAAGTGTCTCTAGCATTTTGTTACTTCTTTATGAAATTTTTTGAAAATTAAAAATGCTTGATCCTTATGACCTAAGAACATGACCCAAGTGTATCTAGAATAATCATCTACGATAACTAGACCATATTTATTTCCACCTAGACTTGTGGTTCTAGTTGGTCCAAATAGGTCCATGTGTAGTAGTTCTAGAGGTCTAGAGGTAGAGACACAATTTATAGATTTAAAGGAGTTCCTTGATTGTTTGCCAAATTGACATGCTTCACATATTTTATTCTTTTCAAACTTTAGTTTTGGCAAACCTATCACGGAATCTCTTTTAACTAGTTTTGATATGGTGTCCATGCTTGCATGACCTAACTTACGGTGCCATAACCAACTAGCATCATTTTCCTTAGTTTCATTAACAACTAAACATGGGTTATGTTTGGCAAGATCCTCAAGGTCTACAACATACACATTTCCACGTCTTATTCTTTTAAAAACTAAACTATTGTCATTTGGGTTTGTTATGATGCATAGTGATGGTTTAAACATAACATCATAACCTCTATCACACAATTGACTAATGCTTAGTAGATTATGCTTAAGACCATCAACATATCGAACATTATCAATAAAAGTTGAAGGGGTAATTTGTACTTTACCTATACCAATGATGTGACCTTGGTTATTGTCTCCAAAAGTCACAACACCTCCCTTCTTAGCTTCAAGGGTGAAGAATTGATCCTTGTCACCCGTCATGTGTCTTGAACAGCCACTATCCAAGTACCAACAATTTTTGTCGACTTTGGCTGCAAGACACTCCTACACAAGCAAATCATATAGTTTTAGGTACCCAAGTTTTCTTGGGTCCTTCATGGTTAGTAGTGTTGGTTCCTTTTGGAACCCAAATTCTTTTAATTTTTCTTTTAGTTTTTCCTTTCCTATAATCACATACATTTGCTTTATGTCCTAAAGTTCCACGACAAAAATAGATTATTTTCTTAGTTTTACTTTCCCCTGCTTTAACAAAGAAGTTACTAAGGAGTTTTTGCTTATTTTTAGGTTTATATTCTAAACCCGCTCTATTGAATACAGCTCGTTGACTATTAAGTATCATCTCTAATTTTTCTGAGCTATATGTAAATTTTTCTACAATGGGCTTGTATTTTTCAAGTTCTAGTGTCAATTTTTGTTTTTCTGTTTTTAGATCATTTAGTTCTTTTGTGAGACTCTCATTTATATGTTTATTGTTTTTGGGTTCTAATGTTTCTTTGTTCAGCCTTTCATTTTCTTTAGTTAAGGTATTATTCTTTTGTATCAAGATTTGGTTGCTTGTTTTAAGTTCTGTATTTTCTTTGATAAGAACATCTTTATCCTTAACTAATGAATCATACTTGCGGAGATGAGTTTGGTTAGTTACTTTTAGTTCTTTGTTTTTAACGTTTCTTGTTTTGTATTCATCCATTAATTCATTGAAAGCATCATATAATTCATCGAAAGTAAAATCTAAATGTGGTGCGGATGTTACCTCATTGTCGTTGGCCATAAAACACAGATTGGCCTTTTCTTCTTGTTCTTCATCCGATGATGATGATGAAGTGTCGGAGTCCGATAGGGTGGAGACGAGGACTTTCTTCTTCTTGTACTTGCTCCCCTTTTTCAGCAAGGGACACTCAGCTCTGAAGTGCCCCGGCTTCTTGCACTCATAACAACCGATCCCCTCATTTTCCCTTTTCTTATCTTTATCCTTGTGATAGGAATTTGAGGGGCCTCTCCTTTGATGTGAGGATTTCTTTCGGTTGATGAATCTTCTGAACTTACGCACGAGAAGAGCCTCATCATCATCTCCCTCATGATCTTCTTCTTCACTGCTGCTACTGCAAGACAAGTCTTTGTTAGATGATGTAGATTTGAGAGCTATTACCTTTTTCTTATGGGAGGACTCTTCTTCGCTATGTTGCTTCATTGTTAACTCGTGCGTCATTAGGGATCCAAGAAGCTCCTCAAGTGGTAGCTTGTTCAAGTCCTTGGCTTCTTGGATTGCCGTCACTTTGGTTTCCCATGACCTTGGTAGACAGCAAAGAATCTTCCTGACAAGATCACTGTTAGTATAGTTTTTGCCAAGGCTTTTTAGGCCATTGACAATGTCAGTAAATCTAGTGAACATGCAAGTGATTGTTTCATTAGAATCCATCTTAAATAGTTCATACTTATGAACCAATATATTTATTTTGGATTCTTTGACTTGATTCGTGCCCTCATGGGTCACTTCAAGTCTATCCCAAATCTCT
The DNA here is from genome assembly GCF_009389715.1 of Phoenix dactylifera. NCBI lineage: Eukaryota > Viridiplantae > Streptophyta > Magnoliopsida > Arecales > Arecaceae > Phoenix > Phoenix dactylifera. The sequence goes on along the minus strand of NW_024068025.1, from coordinate 113,699 downwards.
TTTGCAGAATTGCAAGTAGAGACCCTATTGAATTCATTCCTATCTAATGCACAGTAAAGCACATTCATTGCTTTGGCATTGAGTTGTGCCTTTCTCATGTCATGGCCATCCCAATCCTTTTCAAGTTTGGGTACAGTGACACCCTCTACATAGATGGATGGGATGTATGGTCCATTTAATATAATGGTCCACATCTCATAGTCTTGGGCTTGGATAAATATTCTCATCCTAGCCTTCCAATATGAGTAGTCGGATCCATTAAAGAATGGAGATCTTTGGGTGGACTAACCCTCAATGTGGGAAGATCCAAATGGGGTTGTCATTTTGATCTTTTACTCTTAGGATAGAAGAGTTTAGGCTCTGATACCACTTGTTGCCCAGATAGACAACCCAAGAGGGGGGGGTGAATTGGGTTTTTTAAAATAATTTTGCAATTAAAACGTTTGTGGATGACTAATTAATACTGTTGCAAGATGATTAATTAGTTGCTATGTGCTGTGAGTGAAATGAGAGTAAGAGAGAGAGACACAAGCAATCACAAACACAATGTTTTTATAGTGGTTCGGAGCTAACCCTTGCTCCTACGTCCACTCCCCAAGTCTCACTTGGGAATTCACTATAACCCCTCGGATTACAGCCGGTTGTTTTCCAAGCTCACAACCAAACTTGTTGTTTTACGAGGTCACAACGAACTCGGTCAATTTTTCCAGGTTCACTGACTAGAACCACCCCGATTGTTTTTCCGGGATCACAATCGAACCCTTACACCGTTGGTTTCAACCTAGGCTCACCAACAAACCTATATACCCTTGATTCAATTCCCTGATTGAATCAAGTAAGGACAAGATGGAAAGAACAAAGACAAATAGAAAAACAGAGCTTCTAAAAAGCAGATATACAGCGATATTAATAAGAGTAAAGTTAAGAGCCCTCAAACACGTTTGAGTTGGAGAAGAGAAGGGCTTCTTGAACTTTGGGTCTCCTCTTGAAAATCTGGAAGACTTGAAGGCAGGAGGAGACTTCTTTTAATGCTGGGAAGAGTCGGTTGAATGGAGTTAATGACCCTCTTCCTTCTTTTCCGTTGAAATCAGTTTGCAGAGAAAGGATGCTTGATTTCTTTGAGTGGAATGGTACTTCTCTGCCTTGCTACAGTCCTCTGTGGCTATTTAAGCCATCCCCCACGGAAACTAGCCGTTAGACATATTTTTCTGCCCGTTCTGCACACTCTGCACAACTTGACAATGTGTCCGTTGGGGTCGGAGTCGACTCGCGCGATCTGGAGTCGACTCGGCTATAACAGGAGTCGACTCATGCTTTTCTGGAGTCGGCTCGGCAGCTGTTCCGAATTTGAATTAAAGTGACCTCCTCGACTGGGAGTCGACTCGACTTAACCCGGAGTCGACTCGCAAAAAACTGGAGCTGACTTGGCATTTTTGGAGTCGGCTCATCCCATGGAATTCATGGAGCTATTTTTCAACTTGGCCCACTCGAGTCGACTCGACAGTCCTGGGAGTCGACTCGGCGCTCAGAGCCCGAACTCCCTATCTTCTGTCTTTTGGCTCGTCCAGTCTTGGAGTCGACTTGAACTGTTCCGGAGTCGACTCGGCTCTCAGTTTTCGAAACTCAGTCTTCTGCCTTTTTGGTGTAGCGCTGCCTTGGAGTCGACTCGAACTTTCTTGGAGTCGACTCGCATCTCAGAGACACAAATACTGTCTTCTGTCTTTTTGAGGTCGCGCTGTCTCGGAGTCGATTCGGCCTTTGCGGGAGTCGACTCGGCCCTCAGTGTCCGAAAGTTGCTCTCTGACTTTTGCCTTGTATTACACTGAGAGTCGACTCTCACTTTCTTTGGAGTCGACCTGCCAACCATCGGAGTCGACTCGCGTTCCTCAGGAGTCGACTCGGCTCTCAGGGTCCGAAAACTGCTCTCTGACTTTTTGTCTGTAACTCCCTGGAGTCGACTCATACTACCCTGGAGTCGACTCGGCTAGCATCCGAGTCGACTCGCGCACTTCAGGAGTCGACTCGCTGACAGGTTCTGAGTTGGGTCTTTCTGTTTGTCTGTCTGTTCTTAGTCGGAGTCGACTCGTAATGTTCCGGAGTCGACTCGAGCCTGTGCCAATGCTTCTGATACGCTTGGAGTCGACTCGTAATATCCCGAAGTCGACTCGAGTCTCAGACTTTGGTTCATATAGACTTTTTAACTTATCCAAATTGTCTTGAACCAAATCTAGAGACTCTTAACCATAAATTTACAAGATTTTCACTGAAACACTAGATTGAATTCATTAGTAAACATAAGATATACTCAAATGCTTTGAGCTCATCAAAATCAAATAGGGTTACAATCAATCACTCCACACTCCGATTCATCATCATCATCATCGGATGAGGAACAAGAGAAAAAGGCCAACTTCTGTTTTATGGCAAATGAAAATGAGGTAACATCTGAAACGCATTTAGATTTTACCTTTGATGAATTGTATGATGCTTTTAATGAGCTAATGGATGAATATAAGACAATAAATCTTAAGAATAAAGAACTAAAACTAACTAATCAATCTCACTTCCATAAGTATGATAAATTAATTAAGGACAAGAATTTTATTATTAAAAAAAATTAGAACTTAAAACAAGCAACCAAATGTTAATTCAAAAAACTAATACCTTAATTAAAGATAATGAAAAACTAACCAAGAAAATTTCAGAACTTAAAAACGGTAAACAAACTTTAAAAGATAATCTCACAAAAGACTTAAACATACTAAAAATAGAAAAACAAAAGCTAACACAAGAGCTTAAAAAATACAAACCAATTGTTGAAAAGTTTACATATAGTTCTGAAAAATTGGAAATGATACTTAACAATCAACGAGCTGTGTTTAATAGAGCTGGTTTAGGGTATAAACCTAATAATAAACAAAAGCTCCTTAAAAATTTCTTTGTGAAAGCAGGAGAAAGTAAAACTAAGAATATAACCTATTTTTGCTGTGGAAAAGTAGGACATAAAGCTAATGTGTGTGACCATAGGAAAGCAGAAGCTAAAAGAAAAATTAAAAAGATTTAGGTTCCAAAAGGAACCAACATTACTAACCTTGAAGGACCCAAGAAAACTTGGGTGAAAGAGTAGATGCTCTACAAGCCAATCGCAATATGTATTGTGAAGGGTTTTTCTTTTGATTTGTCCAAATCATGTACATGACATTTAAATATGAATAAAGGCATTATATTTTATCATATGCTGTTGATTATATTTATGATAAACTCCTTAGATTAGGGCAATGGTTTTAAGACTATGATGAGATCATACTAGTGAGACTTAAAATCCTAAAATCCTAATCTTAAATATTTCCAGTCATTGGTACATTGAGTCGGGGATCAATGATTACCGGAAAGACTGGCATGTCTTATGTATGCTCGATGCAGAGGATGATTGATCTCACAATCATTTATGTGGAGACACTAATACAAAGATATGGGTGCTCATTAGAAGAATGAGTTCACTGAATTGACCTACAAAGAGAAATCTTATGAAGTCTTACTTACATGTCAAAAGATGATTCTCTTAGTGGGAGTTGTGCAACTGATCCTTTGACCTGAGATCACCATGGTATCTTGTGCACATGAACCTATATTTTGGTTTACACTCATTCATGACAATAAGTTATGTACGAGGTCTTCTGGATATGGTGGATTGTGTACGAAGATTATGAGTAGGTCAACAAGGAATTAATCACTTCTAGTAAGAGAAAATAGCATCCTATTTATTCTAATCATATGATAATTCAGGAAGCCTTTGATCAAAGCAGAATGAAAATTAGAAAGAGTTTCTAATGTTTCATTATTTGAATTATCATTAAAAGATTGAGAAAAATATGAATATGAAATTGAGTTTGACATATATTCATACTCATATACATATTTGGGATGCAGTTTGATTAAAGGATTGAATTGCATGGTAACTTGCCACTGAAGGGTATTTTTGGTATTTCTACCAAATTCTATATTTTTCGGGTAGACATGACACGTTGCTAGACGTCAATCTTGTCTTATAGGTTTGATCGAACTAAAGAGTTTAATTCGATCATCAATTAGAAAGGATTCTAATTGTTAAGTTCGGGTTCGCGCAGTTTGGACTTAAATCGATTAGAAGAGTTCTAATCAAGTTGGGTCAACTCGCACTCACACCTATTGCTGGCTAAGTATGGAACCCAATGGGTCACACACAAGAAAACTTATCAAGGGTCTAATTGGATTAGATCATGTTTGCAAGATAAACATCCTAGCAGGTGTTGCAAACCTTAGCTCCTGATTCGAAGTGGATTCGAATCTGATTCGAATTGGATTCGAATCTGATTCTTAATTGATCTAATTTGATTAGATCATATTCTAATATGGGTTAGCCAAGAGTTGGCACCTAAATTGGCTTGATTTGAGTCTAATTGGATTAGATTTGATAAAACATTTAATTTTGACCGTTGGATCAACATTTGGATGAAGAGAAGGATCAAATGGATGGCGCCATGGATTAGAGCCATTGGATCTTCATCATGGGATGATGGGAGATCATGATCTCGTGATGGACTTGTGATATTGACTTAGTCAACATCAGATGGCGTGAGAAAGAAGGGAATACGGTGAATTTAGAATGGCGCCTCATGAAGAAGTGCCACTTGGATTGGATAAAGATGACACGTCATCATATCCTAACTACTTTCCCTTCAACCGCATCATTCTCTCTCTCCTTCTTTCATATGGCGCCACCAATAAGGGCCTTTGGATCATCATCTAGCCTTGATCAATGGTTGAGAATGCTCCCTATTTTTCATGCATGAGAAGAAATGAAGAAAGGCATGAGTACGGTGGATTTCATGAAGAGATGCTTAGGAAATGGATAAGGATGAAGCGCCATATCATAAGCACTTCATCTTATCCTAACTACTTCTGATATGCCCTCTCATCAAATGACACATCACTTGATCTCACGCCCCTCTTCATGCATGAATGGATGGCTACAATGCATCCGTACGCCATCTATAAATAGGGAATGCTCCCGGTGTTTTCAAATCATCGGAAATCAATCCAACTCTCTCTCTCTCATATCCCTTCTTTCTTACATTAGTTTCTTTCTTTCTAACATTGCTTCTAGTGTGTCCTAAGCCAAGACAAGGTGGTCTTCATTAGGACAAAAGGATTAGAAGTGATTTTAGAAGGCTAAAGAAAAATAGAAAGGAAGGAAAGCAAGCCGTTAGAGTTCTTTAGAAGAATTCTGCATTAAGGATCAAAAGTCTTTGGAGCTAAAGTCTTGATCAAGTTTTCGTGTGGATCACCATTGGAGGGCGGACACTTGGACGCCTCGTGGAGATTGTACACTTTGGATTAGCGTTTGAGGTATTCTACTAATTCTGCATTTATTTTATATTATTTGATTGTAATCATTAAGGTGATCTAGGCTTAAAAGGGTTTCATGCATAGGGACTTTATTAAGAAAATTTTTAAAATTCCTAGCTTTCGCTGCCCATTATGACATGCTAGAACCCTACAGTGGTATCAGAGCTATCCTTAATTGGTTCAATCAAATAATAATGCATGATGTATGATTATTAATTTACTATGAGATAGTAATGTCATATGCTTAATGAAATGCTGAAATATATGATTCATATATGATATGATATGATATGTAATAAAATGTCATGATATGAAATTTTCCGTATAAAGATATGTTGAAGCATGTTAATTAGTTGCTTATGATTTATACATGCTATGAGATAGCTATGATGCATAATAGCTTATTTTAGATATGTTAAATATATGTTACAATTAAAGAATGTGCTAGAGACTAGTAAGCCCTCAATAAAAATTATATTAAGTCATAGTGTTAAAAAATTTTGAGCTAACCCATTCTAGAACAATTAATCTAATTGGTGTCTAAGGAAAGCACTAAAGGTGGTTACTTAATTAGGACCTTACTCTTTGAGTAAGGAGAGCCTCCCACCTGCTTACCTGGCCAATTGTTTGATTGTCTATTATGGATAAGCTTAATATTGATATAATACTATTGATAGCCTTCCTTCATGCCTCGATATTATTATGTCAAGATCCATGCTAGTTTGTTGTGCTAACACAAAACTTGCAATGGGGACTGATGTTATACTGTCTTGGTGCATTAAGATGCTTATGGCATATTTTAATATATTGCCTTGTTGTGCAACCACAAGGGCAATATTATTCGAATATGACTATATGGAAATGAAGGGTTTGACTTAACTAAAATATTATTGTTTGTTGTGCTAACACAAGGCAATAAGTATTTTAAGAGGACAAGATAAAGTTGAGAATTGCATGAGATGCAATCGGAAAGAGTTTCCTATCTTTGAACTCATAAAGGTTTGTTGTGTAACCACAAGGCTTTTTATGATGAATTAGGATCTCAACCCTACTAAAAAAAATTATATTTTCACGTTTATCATAGGAGAGGGCTATGATATTCGATAAAAATAGTAGGAGACAAATTAGATTAAAGTCCTTATCTAGTTGCAAACATGTCATCATGATTGGTCTGCTTATATTAGTTATGTTCTTGCATATGTAGAATTATTAAATGGCTTCTTCACTTTCACTAAGAGGCATCTTAGATGCCAACAAGTTGACCGGACCAAACTATGTGGACTGGTTGAGGAATTTAAAGATAGTACTCACTCAGGAAAAAATTTCCTATATACTTGAAACCCCTGATCTTGGAGATCTAGGGGATGATGCTACAGAAGAGGAGGTTTCCACACATAAGATGTGGAAAAATGACAGTTTGACTGTCAAATGTATCATACTTGCCTCTATGAGCAATGAATTACAGAGGCAACATGAAGGCATGGACACTCAATCCATACTTCTCAATTTAAAAGAGTTGTATGGAGAACAAAGCAGGACTGCTAGGTATGAGATATCTAAGCAGTTGTTCCGTGCTAGAATGAATGAAGGAACTCCAGTGCAAAACCATGTTCTTATGGTTATAGACTTAATCACTAGATTAAGTCAATTAGGTTTTGCTATGGATAGTGAGCTCAGTCAAGATTTGATCCTGCAATCACTGCCTGATTCATTCTCTCAGTTTGTTGTAAACTTTCACATGAATAAGCTGAACACCTCCCTGCCCGAGCTGTTAAATATGCTCAAAACAGCTGAAGCCCATATTAAGAAGGATAAAGGTCCACTCCTTCTTATAGATGGCACTTCTAAAAGGAAATCGGAAAATAAGGGTTCTAAGAAACGATTGAACCCCAAGAGTAGCATCAAAAAGAAAAAAGGAAAGAAAAACTCCGGATCAAGTACCTGTTTTCATTGCGGCAAAGCTGGCCACTGGAAAAGGAATTGCAAGAGTTTTCTTGCAAGTATGAAGACCGATGCAAGAGTTGCATCAAAAGGTAGGTTTATGTTACATGCCAACTTGTCATTAAGTTCTTCAAATTCAAATTCATAGGTATTGGATACCGGCTGTGGTTTTCACATTTGCAAATCTTTGCATGGACTACAGAAAATTAAAATTTTGAAGAAAGGTGACTTCGAGCTGTATGGCGCTGGAGGAGAGTCCATCCAGGCTGAAGCTGTTGGAACCTACAACTTGGAGTTACCTTCGGGAGAGCTCCTACAATTAGAAGATTGTTATTATATGCCCAAAATTATTAGAAATGTAATTTCCATTCCTTTGTTGTTAAAGAAAGGATTTGAAATTAATGGAAAGGGCAATGGTTGCTCTATTTATTTTTCTAATAAGCATCTTTGCAATGGCATTATGGAAAATGGTCTTCTTGTTTTATTACTTAATGACAATGTCTTTCATATTAATAAAAGCAATAAAAGAAAGAGAGAGGAAGTAAATAACACCCTTCTTTGGCATTGCCGACTTGGTCACATAAGTGAATCAAGAATCAACAAGTTATACAAAGAAGAGTTCTTTGATCCTTATGATTATGAATCATTAGGAACTTGTGAATCTTGTCTTATGGGTAAAATGACCAAGTCTCCATTCACTGGACATGGAGAAAGGGCAAGTGAGTTATTAGGACTTATACACACAGATGTATGTGGTCCTATGACAACTCCAGCTAGAGGTGGATACTCTTACTTCATCACATTCACTGATGATTTATCAAGGTTCGGATATGTGTATCTTATGAAACATAAATCCGAAGCTTTTGATAAGTTTAAAGAGTATCAAAGTATGGTTGAAAAACAAACCGGAAAGTGTATTAAAATCCTTCGATCTGATCGAGGAGGTGAATACCTTTCTAGTGAGTTTTTAAATCATCTTAAAGAAAAGGGCATTCTCTCTGAATGGACACCTCCGTATACGCCACAATTAAATGGTGTAGCTGAACGGAGGAATCGTACTTTATTAGATATGGTACGGTCCATGATGTGCTTTACTGATCTTCCTATTTCCTTCTGGGGTTTTGCCCTAGAGACTGCTGCACTAATATTAAACAAGGTACCTTCTAAGTCTGTACCTAGCACTCCATATGAGATAAGGAGAGGAAAGAAGCCTAATCTTAAGTATCTTAAGATATGGGGTTGTCAAGCTTATGTCAAAAGAAATTTTGGACACAAGCTAAGTGCTAGATCAGATAAATATATTTTTGTAGGTTATTCTAAAGATAGTATAGGATACATCTTCTATCATCCTACCGAACAAAAAGTTTTTGTAGGTAGGCATGCCATTTTCTTAGAAAAAGAGTTTATCTTAGAAAAGGGCAAGGATAGAAAAATAGAACTTGAAGAAGTTCAAGACCTACAAATAGAAACACAAGAAATTCTTCAACCAGATGTACCCATTGATGAGGTACAACCACAACACACATCTCCTCTACGAAGGTCAGATAGAGTGCGAAGAGCACCTGAGAGATATGGGTTCATCATTGAAAATGATGAAGCCCACATTGTTCAGAATAATGATCCTCTGACCTATTCGGAAGCTGTCATGAGTAATGACTCTGACAAATGGCTAGAAGCCATGAAATCCGAAATAGATTCTATGTATACCAACCAAGTATGGACTTTGGTTGATGCACCAGAGGGTGTAAACCCTATAGGTTGCAAATGGGTCTATAAGAAAAAGATTGGAGCGGATGGCCAAGTAGAAACCTACAAGGCTAGATTGGTGGCAAAAGGTTTCAGGCAAAAGCAAGGAATTGACTATGATGAAACTTTTTCGCTAGTAGCTATGCTCAAATCTATTCGGATTTTGCTTGCAATAGCTGCATACTATGATTATGAAATCTGGCAGATGGATGTCAAAATCGCCTTCCTTAATGGTTATCTTGAGGAAGAAGTTTACATGACACAGCCAGAAGGATTTGTCTCAAGTAAGAGAGCAAATCAAGTATGCAAGCTTAAGAGATCCATTTATGGATTAAAGCAAGCATCGAGGAGTTGGAACATCCGTTTTGATACAACAGTCAAAGAGTTTGGTTTTATCAAAAATGTGGATGAACCATGTGTGTACAAGAAGACTAGTGGGAGTGCCATTGTCTTCTTAATATTGTATGTAGATGACATACTGATCATTGGAAATGATATTCCAATGTTACAATCGGTCAAGACTTGGCTGTCAAAAAGCTTTTCCATGAAAGACATGGGAGAAGCATCCTATATACTTGGTATAAAGATCTATAGGGATAGATCTAAAAGGATGCTAGGCTTGTCCCAGTCTAGGTACATAGATAATGTGCTGAAAAGATTCAGCATGGAAGAAAGTAAAAGAGGTTATTTGCCTATGAGTCATGGCATACGTCTCTCTAAGAAGATGTCTCCTAAGACATCTGAAGAGAGGAATAGAATGAATTCTATTCCCTATGCTTCGGCAATAGGATCAATTATGTATGCTATGCTATGTACTAGGCCTGATGTTGCTTATGCCTTAGGCATAACAAGTAGATTTCAGGCTGATCCAGGAGAGGATCATTGGATAGCTGTGAAAAATATTCTTAAGTACTTGAGAAGGACTAAAGATATTTTTTTAGTTTATGGAGGATCTGAGTTGAAACTAGAAGGATTTTCTGATTCTAGTTTTCAATCAGATCCAGATGATAGCAAGTCCACTTCAGGGTATGTCTTTACCCTAAATGGTGGTGCAGTGAGCTGGAAGAGTTCCAAACAGCAAACTGTAGCTGACTCAACTACTGAGGCAGAATACATTGCTGTAAGTGAAGCCGCTAAGGAAGCTGTCTGGATGAAGAAGTTCATCTCTGAGTTAGGAGTAGTTCCCGAGATTGCTGGACCAGTCCCAGTTTATTGTGATAACACTGGAGCTGTTGCTCAAGCGAAGGAACCAAGGTCTCATCACAAATTCAAGCACATTCTTAGACGCTTCCATCTTGTTCGAGAGATTGTCGAGAGACAAGACATAGTCATTGAACGAGTAGACACCAAGAACAACCTAGCAGACCCGTTCACTAAAGCTCTACCACAACAGCAGTTCGATCGCCACCTCGATTGTATGGGGATAAAATATAAGAGCGATTGGCTTTAGTGCAAGTGGGAGATTGAAAGAGTAGATGCCCTACAAGCCAATCGCAATATGTATTGCGAAGGGTTTTTCTTTTGATTTGTCCAAATCATGTACATGACATTTAAATATGAATAAAGGCATTATATTTTATCATATGCTGTTGATTATATTTATGATAAACTCCTTAGATTAGGGCAATGATTTTAAGACTATGATGAGATCATACTAGTGAGACTTAAAATCCTAAAATCCTAATCTTAAATATTCCCAGTCATTGGTACATTGAGTTGGGGATCAATGATTACCGGAAAGACTGGCATGTCTTATGTATGCTCGATGCAGAGGATGATTGATCTCACAATCATTTATGTGGAGACACTAATACAAAGATATGGGTGCTCATTAGAAGAATGAGTTCACTGAATTGACCTACAAAGAGAAATCTTATGAAGTCTTACTTACATGTCAAAAGATGATTCTCTTAGTGGGAGTTGTGCAACTGATCCTTTGACCTGAGATCACCATGGTATCTTGTGCACATGAACCTATGTTTTGGTTTACACTCATTCATGACAATAAGTTATGTACGAGGTCTTCTGGATATGGTGGATTGTGTACGAAGATTATGAGTAGGTCAACAAGGAATTAATCACTTCTAGTAAGAGAAGATAGCATCCTATTTATTCTAATCATATGATAATTCAGGAAGCCTTTGATCAAAGCAGAATGAAAATTAGAAAGAGTTTCTAATGTTTCATTATTTGAATTATCATTAAAAGATTGAGAAAAATATGAATATGAAATTGAGTTTGACATATATTCATACTCATATACATATTTAGGATGCAGTTTGATTAAAGGATTGAATTGCATGGTAACTTGCCACTGAAGGGTATTTTTGGTATTTCCACCAAATTCCATATTTTTCGGGTAGACATGACACGTTGCTAGACGTCAATCTTGTCTTATAGGTTTGATCGAACTAAAGAGTTTAATTCGATCATCAATTAGAAAGGATTCTAATTGTTAAGTTCGGGTTCGCGCAGTTTGGACTTAAATCGATTAGAAGAGTTCTAATCAAGTTGGGTCAACTCGCACTCACACCTATTGCTGGCTAAGTATGGAACCCAATGGGTCACATACAAGAAAACTTATCAAGGGTCTAATTGGATTAGATCATGTTTGCAAGATAAACATCCTAGCAGGTGTTGCAAACCTTAGCTCCTGATTCAAAGTGGATTCGAATCTGATTCGAATGGGATTCGAATCTGATTCTTAATTGATCTAATTTGATTAGATCATATTCTAATATGGGTTAGCCAAGAGTTGGCACCTAAATTGGCTTGATTTGAGTCTAATTGGATTAGATTTGATAAAACATTTAATTTTGACTGTTGGATCAACATTTGGATGAAGAGAAGGATCAAATGGATGGCGCCATGGATTAGAGCCATTGGATCTTCATCATGGGATGATGGGAGATCATGATCTCGTGATGGACTTGTGATATTGACTTAGTCAACATCAGATGGCGTGAGAAAGAAGGGAATACGGTGAATTTAGAATGGCGCCTCATGAAGAAGTGCCACTTGGATTGGATAAAGATGACACGTCATCATATCCTAACTACTTTCCCTTCAACCGCATCATTCTCTCTCTCCTTCTTTCTTATGGCGCCACCAATAAGAGCCTTTGGATCATCATCTAGCCTTGATCAATGGTTGAGAATGCTTCCTATTTTTCATGCATGAGAAGAAATGAAGAGAGGCATGAGTACGGTGGATTTCATGAAGAGATGCTTAGGAAATGGATAAGGATGAAGCGCCATATCATAAGCACTTCATCTTATCCTAACTACTTCTGATATGCCCTCTCATCAAATGACACATCACTTGATCTCACGCCCCTTTTCATGCATGAATGGATGGCTACAATGCATCCGTACGCCATCTATAAATAGGGAATGCTCCCGGTGTTTTCAAATCATCGGAAATCAATCCAACTCTCTCTCTCTCATATCCCTTCTTTCTTACATTAGTTTCTTTCTTTCTAACATTGCTTCTAGTGTGTCCTAAGCCAAGACAAGGTGGTCTTCATTAGGACAAAAGGATTAGAAGTGATTTTAGAAGGCTAAAGAAAAATAGAAAGGAAGGAAAGCAAGCCGTTAGAGTTCTTTAGAAGAATTCTGCATTAAGGATCAAAAGTCTTTGGAGCTAAAGTCTTGATCAAGTTTTCGTGTGGATCACCATTGGAGGGCGGACACTTGGACGCCTCGTGGAGATTGTACACTTTGGATTAGCGTTTGAGGTATTCTACTAATTCTGCATTTATTTTATATTATTTGATTGTAATCATTAAGGTGATCTAGGCTTAAAAGGGTTTCATGCATAGGGACTTTATTAAGAAAATTTTTAAAATCCCTAGCTTCCGCTGCCCATTATGACATGCTAGAACCCTACATTGGGTACCTAAAATTGTATGATTTCCTTGTGTAGGAGTGTCTTGCAGCCAAAGTTGACAAAAACTGTTGGTATTTGGATAGTGGCTGCTCAAGACATATGACGGGTGACAAGGAGCAATTCTTCACCTTAGAGCCTAAGAAGGGAGGTGCTGTGACATTTGGAGACAATAACCAAGGTCACATCATTGGTATAGGTAAAGTACAAATCACCTCTTCAACCTTCGTTGATAATGTACGATTTGTAGATGGTCTTAAGCATAACCTACTTAGCGTTAGTCAATTATGTGATAGAGGTTTTGATGTTTTGTTTAAGCCATCTTTATGCATCATAACCAACTCAATTGACAATGGATTAGTATTTAAAGGAATTAGACGTGGTAACGTCTATGTAGTAGATCTTGAAGACCTTGCTAAAAACAGTCCTTGCTTAGTAGCTAGTAATACTAAGGTTGATTATGCAAGTTGGTTATGGCACAGTAAATTAGGTCATGCAAGTATGGATACAATATCTAAGTTAGTTAAAAGAGATTTTGTAATAGGTTTGCCAAAACTAAAATTTGAGAAAAATAAAATTTGTGAAGCATGTCAATATGGCAAACAATCTAGGAGCTCTTTTAAATCTATAAATTGTGTCTCTACCTCTAGACCTCTTGAACTACTACACATGGATCTATTTGGACCAACTAGAACCACAAGTCTTGGTGGAAACAAATATAGTCTTATTATTGTAGATGATTTTTCTAGATATACTTGGGTCATGTTTTTAGCTCATAAAGATGAAGTATTTTCTGTATTTAAGAAATTTCATAAGAAAGTAGCTAATGCAAGAAATGCTTCAGTCATAGCTATTAGAAGTGATCATGTAACGGAATTTGAAAATCATCTATTTGATGAATTCTGTAGTAAAAAGGAAATAACTCATCATTTCTCTGCACCTAGGACACCACAACAAAATGGAGTTGTGGAAAGAAAGAATAGAACCCTAGAGAAAATGGCTAGAACCATGTTGTGTGAAAGTAACCTCCCTAAGTATTTTTGGGGAGAAGCCATTAACACATCATGTCATATATTAAATAGAGTTTTATTGAGACCAATTATAAAGAAAATACCTTATGAACTTTGGAGAGATAGAAAGCCCAAAGTAAACTATTTTCATGTTTTTGGGTGTAGATGTTTCATTCATAATAATGGCAAAGATAACTTAGGTAAATTTGTTTCTAAATCTGATGAAGGTATCTTTTTGGGCTATTCTACATCAAGTAAAGCTTATAGAGTCTTCAACAAAAGAATCCTTGTTATTGAAGAGTCTATACATGTTGTTTTTGATGATACTAATGATGTCTCTTCTAGCAAGAGAGTAGCTCTTGATGATGATACAGGAATACTTGAGAAAAAGATAGATGATATGACATTACAAGAGGATGAACCGAAGCAAAGTGGAGAAACCTCAACAAGCCAAGAGGTAATTGATGATCATGGGCTTACAAAGGCTTGGAGGTATGCATATGGTCATCCTAAAGAATTAATATTAGATGATCCATCACAACCTATTAGAACTAGAGCTTCTCTTAGGAACTTAAATAATCACCTAGCTTTTGTTTTACACTTAGAACCTAAAAATATTGGAGAAGCTGAAAATGATGTAAATTGGATAAATGCTATGCAAGAGGAACTAAACCAATTTACTAGAAACAAGGTATGGAATTTAGTAGAAAGACCCGCTGAATACTCAATAATAGGAACTAAATGGATATATAAAAACAAACTTGATGAAAATGGAGTTGTGGTTAGAAACAAGGCTAGACTAGTAGCAAAGGGCTATAATCAAGAAGAAGGTATAGATTTTGATGAAACCTTTGCTCCTGTGGCTAGACTTGAAGCAATTAGATTATTACTAGCATTTGCATGCTCTAAAGACTTCAAACTATTTCAAATGGATATAAAAAGTGCCTTTTTGAATAGGTATATTAATGAGGAGGTTTATGTAGAACAACCTTCTGGTTTTGAAAATCATCAATACCCCAATCATGTATATAAATTAAACAAAGCACTTTATGGTCTAAAACAAGCCCCTAGAGCATGCTATGAAAGACTTAGCAAATTTCTATTAGACCATGAATTCTCTAGAGGAAATGTTGATACAACACTGTTTTTAAAGAAGAAAAACAAAGAAATGTTAGTAGTGCAGATTTATGTAGATGATATTATTTTCGGTGCTACTAACAATCACCTCTGTGAAGAATTTGCTGACTTAATGCAGAGTGAATTTGAAATGAGCATGATGGGAGAGCTGAACTATTTTCTCGGGCTCCAAGTCAAACAATCTAAAGAGGGGATCTTCATCAATCAAGCTAAATACATCAAGGAGATGCTTAAGAAGTTTGATATGGATGGAAACAAGCCAATCAGCACACCCATGAGCTCATCATGCAAACTAGATAAGGATGAATCAGGTAAATCAATAGATCAAAAGTTGTATAGAGGTATGATAGGCTCTTTACTATATCTTACAGCAAGTAGACCTGATATCATGTTTAGTGTATGCATGTGTGCTAGATATCAATCTAATCCTAAGGAATCACATTTAATTGCAGTTAAGAGAATTTTTAAATACCTAATAGGAACAAAAAATATAGGTTTATGGTACTCTAAAGAGTATAGCATAAACTTAATAGGGTACACAGATTCAAACTTTGCTGGTTGTAAACTTGATAGAAAAAGCACTAGCAGGTCATGGCAATTCTTAGGAGAAAAATTTAATCTCTTGGTTTAGCAAGAAACAAAACTCGGTTGCACTATCTACGGCGGAAGCCGAATATGTTGCTGCCGGAAGTTGTTGTGCTCAAATCTTGTGGATTAAACAACAACTTGAAGATTATGGCATTAAACAAGATAAAATTTAAAAACTGTGATAATACAAGTGCCATTAATCTAACTAAAAATCTAATTCAGCATTCAAGAACTAAACACATTGACATAAGACATCACTTCATAAGAGATCATGTACTGAATGGTGATGTGACACTTCAATTTGTTTGTACTGATGATCAACTTGCTGATATCTTCACAAAACCTTTGAGTGAAGATCGATTTTGCATACTAAGAAGAGGGTTAGGAGTGATTAATCCATTCTAGTGATACTCTCCTCTAGTTCATTGATTTTGAGGATTAGTTTATGTTGGACATAGGATTTCTTATCTATGATCATCAAATCAGTTCTTAAATCCTAGATAAGCCCATAACTCTCTCTTTTGGCACGAAAATAACAAGATTCTTGGTTGTGTGCCAGAGTTCGAGTCGACTCGGATACATTTTAGAGTCGGCTCATGGGGGAGTCAACTCACGCATATTTGGGAGTCGACTCGAGTTCGAGTCGACTCGCGACATACCGGAGTCGACTTGAGGTCGGAAATCCGACTTTTAACCCTAAGCAGAATGTTTTTCTCTTCACTTCTATTTTCAGCCGCCACTGTTCAAAAGCCCTAGAGCCGTCTCCGACCTCGTCTCCGACCCATTTTAGGTCATCTCCATCGAGTTTTCTTCCATTTTTCTTGTTCTTCCTCCATATTTAGGTCAAAAATGCCTAGGAAAGTTGTTGTCCCAAGCCGAAAGAGACCCCTCGCCGCGAGCGGCGCCGAGCGGCGGTCAAAGGCTCGGAATGAACCCGCGAGGCCACCACCTCCAGTTCCTTCCCCGCCTAGGCCGGTTCCCTCGCGTCCGTGCGCCGGGAGGGCAGTCTCCACCGGGAGGAAAGTCGACTTTGACTTCCTCTCCTAGGAAGGGTTCACCCTAGGGCTGAAAGTGAATCCTAGGTTCTTCGGTGTTAAGCATGCGGATTTTTTTTTTTTTTTTTTAAAACCATGGCTGAACCTGATCGGGTTGCCTACGTACCCCTTCATAAGGGGGATCAAGCCATACGTAGTTCTTTTTAAGTTTTAAAACGCAGCGGAAAAATCGAATCAAACAATTTAATTCATGCATGCTTACAAGATCAAATCTAGAAATCAGCACCTTAAGAACACATAGGATTATGCCGGAATCGTTTAAACAATTATGCTAAAACTTTCATGCATGATTAACTATCAGATCTGAAACTTAAGAACTCTATTCCGATTAATCTCCGAATATCCATTGAATGGATTCTGGAGATATCTCCGTGAGGAGCCCCAAAAGAGGGTAAAACCTCGGGAAATTAGACCTAGATCTTGACACCATAATAAAAGATTAATGTAGGATTAATACCTTTTATGATGGATGAAACTTGTGGATCTGATCCTCGACTTCGCAGCCACGCACACGAATGGCCTCTACGAGAAGTCCACGCGAAGTTCCTGAAGAGATCCAATCCTGCGGAAGTGCTAGCTTGCGCAGAATTTCTTGAGGCTGAAATTTGATCTTCCAAACACTATCAACTTTTGATCCGCCTTCTTGGAAGAACTTGGAGGAAAGGTTTAAAGGGATTGAAGAGGACTTAGATCTGATCTAAAGACTCTTATCAGGGACCCCTAACACTAATGGCGCGATGGACTTAGAGGAGGAAGAAGTCAGCTAGATTGAATGCAGAATTTTTCCATGCATGAACTAGGGTTCCTCTCTTTTCTTTTCCCTTTTTTTCTTCTTCTTTTCTCTCTTTTTTCCTTGAATTCGACCACCAGATGATGGAGGTCCTTTTAATGTTGCTCTCCTACCTAACTTCATGCCAACCATCCCATATTTGTGGAGGATTTTGTGGGGTTTTGAATTTTGAATTCAAAATTCAAGTTCATGTGCCATTACATGATGAAGCTTGATCTAATCTAAACCATTCATCATGTTGCCACTTCCCTCTTTCAATTTCAAAATTCCCATGCCCCTAATCAGATTAGAGGGTCACGTGGTGATTTTGTGGTGATTAAATTCGAAATTCAACCTTAATTAGAAGTGAGATAAAGATAAGGATGGCATATGTCATGAAGAGAGAGAATTTGATCTTATCCAATTCTTTTCATGAATTTATCTCTCCATTTCGACCCATCTAATGATGAAAGAGGTCCCTGATGTTGCCAAGTGTCCCATGGCACCATTAAATAAATTAAATTAATTTTTAATCATATTAAAAATCAATTTATGGCGCCATGCATGGATATGTGACAAGTGGATTTCAAGATCCGAATAGTTTCAGATCAAACCCATTTAATTTAATTAAATCCTAACAATTAGAATGATTCAATTACCATGGGTTGAACCTAATCCAATTAGGTCAATCCCTAATTAAGCACAAATTTAATCTAATTTAATTTGGTCAACCTAAGTCCTCTTGATTCAGACCTAATCCAATCAGGTCAAAAACCCTGATTGAGCCCAGAATTGAATCTAATTCAATTTGGCTCATCCTTAGTCTAATTACTCAATCCAATTGAGTTCATTAGCAATCTAATTACTAATTAATCCTCCGATAATTACTTTAATTATTTTATAAGATAATTTGCCAATCGAATTGACCAAATTATCCCTGAATGATTCTTAATCATTCATCAGCCTTCTTGATCAATCAGAAATCTTCTATGCGTGTGATCTCATAGGTTCGAACCTAAGCCGGTAGTATAGGAACGACTTCCTACACTAATCGATGTGACCATCTAGCAATGGTACCCGACGTCCGAATAGGCCGAATATATGCGAAGCAAATATTCTGGAACCCTGAACTATGGTTACTGTATAATTCAATCCCTTTGACTCTTAATGCCAGGATGACTTAGAGCTCACTGTCAACCCTATAATTAGTACATCCATTATGTGATTAACTTTAGATATCCCGTGACTCCTCACTGAGATTACCCTGGCCAAGGTTTTGCTAAATTAGTTACAAGACATTATCTCCTGTTTGCAGGAGGGGTCAATTCCATCTTGACTCACAACTGACTACGCAAGTACTTGACTGCACCCAGTGACCTTCCGTCACTGAATTAGAAATTCAGGTAGTCCGGTACCAAAGTACAGTGAGTTGCTTGCTAGTCACAGGTTGCGGTCTCAGGTCAGAGGGTCAAACTTATACCCATATCCACTCGGAACATCTCTCGACAGTAGAGCGTTCCGGAATTGGTCACATTCAGTGAAATGTACTCCTACACTTCACCTGTATGGCATACCAGTGTCTCCACACTCCTTGGTTAAGAGGACAACCAACGTATATGTCACACAACGACCTAATCTCGATAATGTTGTCGTCCTAGTAACAACATATCATTTGGTCGCGAACAAGTTTAAGGACTCAAAGATAAATCCTCCTTTATCATAACATAAGTCCTAAGGACTTCATCATATAAGAGTTCATTTGAAGATGAAATGATGAATAATGCCAAATAATACTTTATTAATTTGTCAATTTATTTACAATATTCAATCATCAATATGCTGACGATTGACATTTAGGATACAATTCCCAACAACTCCCACTTAGCCTAAAGCCAATCGGCACAGTATCTAATACCCATCTTCGACTTGTGTTCGTTGAACTCTTTGATGCCGAGGACTTTGGTAAATGGGTCAGCCAGATTTTCTTTTGTGTCAATCTTCTGAAGATCAATATCACCTCGTTCTATAATCTCTTGAACCAGGTGATAACGTCGCAGAATATGCTTGGTCCGCTGATGTGCTTTAGGTTCCTTTGCCTGAGCTATGGCTCCAGTGTTATCACAAAATATAGGAACTGGACCATCAATGGAAGGTGCCACTCCCAGCTCGGTGATGAACTTGCGCAACCATACGGCTTCCTTGGCTGCATCAGATGCTGCAATGTATTCTGCTTCACATGTAGAATCTGCCACTGTATGCTGCTTGGAACTCTTCCAGCAGATGGCCCCACCCTTAAGAGTGAAGATATATCCCGACACGCTCTTGCTATCATCTTGATCTGACTGAAAACTTGAATCGGTATATCCCTCAAGTTTTAAGTCAGAATCACCGTAGACAAGCCACTGATCTTTAGTATTTCTCAAATACTTAAGGATGGTTTTGACAACCTTCCAGTGGTTGCTACCTGGATCAGACTGGTATCTACTCACTACTCCTAGTGAGTATGCCACGTCTGGTCTAGTACATGTCATGGCATACATTATAGATCCCACTGCCGAAGCATATGGAATTCTATCCATAGTCTCTCTTTCTTGAGAGGTTGTCGGACAATCCCTTTTAGAGAGGTTAATTCCATGGCCCATTGGAAGATAGCCTTTCTTGGAATTAATCATACTGAACCTTTTCAGTATAGTATCAATGTATGTGGATTGGGATAATCCAAGCAATCTTCTAGATCTATCTCTATAGATCTTCATCCCTAGGATGTAAGATGCTTCTCCCAAATCCTTCATGGCAAATTGAGATGATAGCCAAACCTTTATTCCTTGTAATGCAGGAATGTCATTCCCGATTAAAAGAATGTCATCCACATACAAAACAAGAAATATAATAACTGAACCATTTGCCCATTTATAAATGCAAGGTTCCTCTTCATTCTTAATGAAGCCATATGATTTGATCACCTTATCAAATCGTATATTCCAACTCCGTGAAGCTTGCTTTAATCCATAAATGGATTTTTGAAGCTTGCACACCTTAGACTCATCTGCAGATATAAAACCTTCAGGTTGCATCATATACACCTCTTCTTCTAAATCTCCATTTAGAAAAGCGGTTTTAACATCCATCTGCCAGATTTCATAATCTAAGTGTGCTGCTATCGCAAGCATAATCCGAATGGATTTGAGCATTGCCACAGGAGAAAACGTCTCGTCATAGTCAATACCATAACGTTGACGATATCCCTTGGCAACCAGACGGGCTTTATAGGTCTCTACTTTTCCGTCTGCGCCCCGTTTTCTTTTGAAAATCCACTTACACCCTATGGGTTTAATCCCTTCGGGTGGGTCAACTAATGTCCATACATCATTGACCTTCATGGATTCCATTTCGGATTGCATGGCTCCAAGCCATGCATCAGAGTCATGCCTCTGCATAGCATCCATATAGGTGATCGGATCCTCATTGTTTTCATCAAGTTCGACAGGATCCCCGTCCTGGACCAAGAAACCGTAGTATCTGTCCGGCTGACGTGGTACTCTACCTGATCGCCTTAATGGTGCATCTAAGATGGGTTCTGGATCTGATCTAATCAAATCTGACTCAACTAGTTCAGTCGATGGTGTCGGATCTTCTACATGTTGAACTTCCCTAAGCTCAACATTAGAGCTTTTAGTTCCTTCACTAAGGAATTCTTTCTCTAAGAAAACAGCTCTATTGCTTACGAATAACTTTTGTTCTTCAGCAAAGTAGAAGTAATATCCTTTAGTTTCTTTAGGATAACCAACAAAGAAACATTTGTCAGACTTGGGTTCAAGTTTGTCTGTCTTCAAACGTTTGACATATGCTGGACACCCCCAAACCCTAAGGTGAGACAGCATTGGCTTACGTCCAGTCCACATCTCATGTGGTATTTTATTTACAGACTTACTTGGAACCTTATTTAGAATGTAGCAGGCTGACTCAAGTGCATATCCCCAAAAGGATATGGGCAGACTTGCAAACCCCATCATGGATCGAACCATGTCTAACAGAGTTCGATTTCTTCTTTCTGATACACCGTTATACTGTGGTGTACCAGGAGGAGTCCATTGGGAGAGAATCCCATTCTCTCCTAAATATGTCAAAAACTCATTGGAAAGGTATTCGCCTCCTCGATCTGATCGAAGAGTTTTAATACTCTTTCCAGTTTGTTTTTCTACTTCATTACGATACAATTTGAACATTTCAAATGCTTCAGATTTATGTCTCATTAAATAGACATAACCATACCTAGAAAGGTCGTCTGTAAACGTAATGAAATATGAATACCCACCTCTAGCATATGTGCTTATTGGCCCACATACATCAGAATGTACAAGGGTCAATAAATCACTGGCTCATTCACCTTTTCCGGTAAAAGGTGATTTGGTCATCTTACCAAGAAGACATGACTCACAGGTTGTCAATGATTCACAATCATTAACATTGAGGATTCCCTCTTTACTTAACCTGTTCATCCTGTTCTTGTTAATATGACCTAGCTTATGATGCCAAAGGTAGACATCCGTGACATTATCTATTCTAGGACGCTTACTTGACGTGTACATTACATTAACAGGTTGTGATAACAAGTAGATGCCATTGCTCAATTGTCCATTCATTACAGTAACACCATTCATAATGATATCACAAGAATATTTCTTTATTGAAATTTCATAACCGTTCATGGCCAAAAGGCCTACGGAAATTACATTCAATAAGAATGCAGGACAATAGTGACAATCACTCAAGACAACTACATGAGAATTGAAAACAAGTTTGAGATTTCCTAAAGCTAGAACTGGAACAGATCTTCCATCTCCAACATTCAGGAATCTCTCGCTGTTTTCAAATCTCTCATTGACCTGAAGTCCTTGCAATGAATTGCATATATTAAACGGACTTCCAGTATCTAATACCCAGGTTGAATTATCACATATAGAGAAATTACAAGGTGTTATCATATAAATACCTTGATCAGCAACTGATTGCCCTTTTCTCTTGCTTAGCCTGTTCGGGTCAAGTGAGGTAAGGTACTGAGGACAATTCCTCTTCCAATGCCCCTGCTTCTTACAATAGAAGCATTCTGCCTGACTTTGGTCATCCTTAATCCTTTTGGTCTGACTATGCTGAGTTTTCAGCTTTCTATACCAATTATTGAAGTTGGGACTAGTCAACTTGTCATTATCCAATAATGAGCGAAGTGACAAACTTGTGGCCATTTCTACATAAAAGAAAATTTGGCTATTAGTATATGAATTGACTAAACACAGTAGACTTGGACTTTAGTCTAAAGATACTCCCACTATTTTATACAAATTGGTAGCCTCTACCTCCAATTCGAAAAATTACTCCTAATTCTTTAGTGGGCACTAGAACCCAATAGATCGCATATAGGCCCGAGTGTGGCTCGGCTAACCCATATGCACCTATTGGTAGGTTCTAAACCAGTTGCTTCACCAAGCAACTTCTAGTGATAATTTTGCCCTAGGTTCTTCGGCAGGCGTGTGGCGCCTCCACCGAATACCCTAGTCAGGTCCAACCATTAAATGATAGAGTTAAGTCTAATCAACTAATAGACGACCAAGCCCGAGTGTGGCTCGGCTCACCTGACCGCCTATTGAAGGTACACTTAACTCATCATATATTGAATGACAATTCCAATGCTTGATAAGTACCAGGCGTGTCGCGCCTCCAATAATTATCAAAACATTGGACCCATTATCACCCAACTTAATGGGAGGCTATGACCTAGTTATCCCCATAACCATTTCATTTTAAGGACCTAATAATTTTAGAGGATTTCATAATTAGGATAGATGAGAAGATCCGGTTAGTCTAATTTCTCCCACTGACTTCACCAAATCAGATTAGACTCAAACCGGTTAAGGAGACACCTAAATCAGTCAAACTGATTTTTCTTATAGGCATGGGCTAACTCGAATCATTAAGTGATCCAATCAAAATGTGATTGACCATGTCGGCCAGGTAAGTGAGATCGGTGGAAGGGATATGCCATTAACTCGGCAAAGACGAATCAGTGCGAGTAGCTCCCAATTAAAAACCACCGGTCAAAACTGCCAAACTTACCTTAGACACCGACTGGTTAATCAATTTCGATTTGATTACTCAAATGACTCGGGCTACACCTCTGAGCCTAAATCAAGTTCCATCTTGGTCTAATCAAAGACATGGACTTGATCCATCTACAACTATTGTAAATTGATCTAGAATTTTCTTGACCTAATCTAGTTACTACTTAATTAGATTTGATCAATTAATTCTATTTGTCCATGTATGATTCTAACCTTAGGTCTAACCCAATCCTAGGAACTTGATTTAAGCTAACCCATATGCCCAAAGAATTATGCAATGTCAATTAATTGAGTTACAATTCTATTTCATAACACTTAATTCTCAATTAAGTTTAGACTTATGAAAGTTTTGATCATTGCATATTTCTTTTTAATTACATATTAATTACAATCTTTCAGTTCTTAAAACATATTTTCAGATCTGAGTTTTTGTAATTAATCACATGTAATCAGATTAAATTCATGTTTAAGTCATTATATTTAATGTTCATGCATCACATATACATAACAACATGAATTAATACAAACAACATACATCTTATGTATTTGTTTTTTCACTTTTATTTTCAGATCTGATTTGTTCATTAAAATCAGAGATCATATGAATCATAAATTTTATTTAGATCTAATCTAAACAATATTATGATTTCAGATTTATTTATGTTACAAATCTTAACACAAACATGCATCATATGCATTCAAAATTTCAGATCTAGTTAATCATGCATAATCAGCAATTAAATCAATCATAAAAAATACTTTAGATCTAATCTAAGCATGCTCATGATTTCAGATTTAATTACAAGAATTAAAACATAAAAGTTTAAACATGAACCTGGCTCTGATACCACTGAAAGTGAATCCTAGGTTCTTCGGTGTTAAGCATGCGGATTTTTTTTTTTTTTTTTTAAAACCATGGCTGAACCTGATCGGGTTGCCTACGTACCCCTTCATAAGGGGGATCAAGCCATACGTAGTTCTTTTTAAGTTTTAAAATGCAGCGAAAAAATCGAATCAAATAATTTAATTCATGCATGCTTACAAGATCAAATCTAGAAATCAGCACCTTAAGAACACATAGGATTATGCCGGAATCGTTTAAACAATTATGCTAAAACTTTCATGCATGATTAACTATCAGATCTGAAACTTAAGAACTCTATTCCGATTAATCTCCGAATATCCATTGAATGGATTCTGGAGATATCTCCGTGAGGAGCCCCAAAAGAGGGTAAAACCTCGAGGAATCAGACCTAGATCTTGACACCATAATAAAAGATTAATGTAGGATTAATACCTTTTATGATGGATGAAACTTGTGGATCTGATCCTCGACTTCGCAGCCACGCACACGAATGGCCTCTACGAGAAGTCCACGCGAAGTTCCTGAAGAGATCCAATCCTGCGGAAGTGCTAGCTTGCGCAGAATTTCTTGAGGCTGAAATTTGATCTTCCAAACACTATCAACTTTTGATCCGCCTTCTTGGAAGAACTTGGAGGAAAGGTTTAAAGGGATTGAAGAGGACTTAGATCTGATCTAAAGACTCTTATCAGGGACCCCTAACACTAATGGCGCGATGGACTTAGAGGAGGAAGAAGTCAGCTAGATTGAATGCAGAATTTTTCCATGCATGAACTAGGGTTCGTCTCTTTTCTTTTCCCTTTTTTTCTTCTTCTTTTTCTCTCTTTTTTCCTTGAATTCGACCACCAGATGATGGAGGTCCTTTTAATGTTGCTCTCCTACCTAACTTCATGCCAACCATCCCATATTTGTGGAGGATTTTGTGGGGTTTTGAATTTTGAATTCAAAATTCAAGTTCATGTGCCATTATATGATGAAGCTTGATCTAATCTAAACCATTCATCATGTTGCCACTTCCCTCTTTCAATTTCGAAATTCCCATGCCCCTAATCAGATTAGAGGGTCACGTGGTGATTTTGTGGTGATTAAATTCGAAATTCAACCTTAATTAGAAGTGAGATAAAGATAAGGATGGCATATGTCATGAAGAGAGAGAATTTGATCTTATCCAATTCTTTTCATGAATTTATCTCTCCATTTCGACCCATCTAATGATGAAAGAGGTCCCTGATGTTGCCAAGTGTCCCATGGCACCATTAAATAAATTAAATTAATTTTTAATCATATTAAAAATCAATTTATGGCGCCATGCATGGATATGTGACAAGTGGATTTCAAGATCCGAATAGTTTCAGATCAAACCCATTTAATTTAGTTAAATCCTAACAATTAGAATGATTCAATTACCATGGGTTGAACCTAATCCAATTAGGTCAATCCCTAATTAAGCACAAATTTAATCTAATTTAATTTGGTCAACCTAAGTCCTCTTGATTCAGACCTAATCCAATCAGGTCAAAAACCCTGATTGAGCCCAGAATTGAATCTAATTCAATTTGGCTCATCCTTAGTCTAATTACTCAATCCAATTGAGTTCATTAGCAATCTAATTACTAATTAATCCTCCGATAATTACTTTAATTATTTTATAAGATAATTTGCCAATCGAATTGACCAAATTACCCCTGAATGATTCTTAATCATTCATCAGCCTTCTTGATCAATCAGGAATCTTCTATGCGTGTGACCTCATAGGTTCGAACCTAAGCCGGTAGTATAGGAACGACTTCCTACACTAATCGATGTGACCATCTAGCAATGGTACCCGACGTCCGAATAGGCCGAATATATGCGAAGCAAATATTCTGGAACCCTGAACTATGGTTACTGTATAATTCAATCCCTTTGACTCTTAATGCCAGGATGACTTAGAGCTCACTGTCAACCCTATAATTAGTACATCCATTATGTGATTAACTTTAGATATCCCGTGACTCCTCACTGAGATTACCCTGGCCAAGGTTTTGCTAAATTAGTCACAAGACATTATCTCCTGTTTGCAGGAGGGGTCAATTCCATCTTGACTCACAACTGACTACGCAAGTACTTGACTGCACCCAGTGACCTTCCGTCACTGAATTAGAAATTCAGGTAGTCCGGTACCAAAGTACAGTGAGTTGCTTGCAAGTCACAGGTTGCGGTCTCAGGTCAGAGGGTCAAACTTATACCCATATCCACTCGGAACATCTCTCGACAGTAGAGCGTTCCGGAATTGGTCACGTTCAGTGAAATGTACTCCTACACTTCACCTGTATGGCATACCAGTGTCTCCACACTCCTTGGTTAAGAGGACAACCAACGTATATGTCACACAACGACCTAATCTCGATAATGTTGTCGTCCTAGTAACAACATATCATTTGGTCGCGAACAAGTTTAAGGACTCAAAGATAAATCCTCCTTTATCATAACATAAGTCCTAAGGACTTCATCATATAAGAGTTCATTTGAAGATGAAATGATGAATAATGCCAAATAATACTTTATTAATTTGTCAATTTATTTACAATATTCAATCATCAATATGCTGACGATTGACATTTAGGATACAATTCCCAACAAGGGCATCGTCTCAGGGCTCAAGGGTTAGAGTTATTCTGTTCATTAGACCTCCCTACTTACTCGGGGTTAGTTAGGGAATTCTATGGGACTGTAGCCCGAGGTAGTGGTGGTATCCAGGGAACCGTAGCGGGTGTCCCTGTATTCATCTCGGAGGACTTCATTGCTTGAGTCCTCCATCTCTCGAGTGAGGGGATTGTTCCCACACACCCCTCCGATAGGATAGAGGCCCTTACAGCCATCTTAGGGTGTCCACCTCAGACCCCCATAGAGGAGGTGTTCGCAAATCAGCTTTCAGCTGAAATGTGGCTTCTCCTAAGTGTCATCTCTAGGACTCTCTTCCCCAAAATGGGTAGGTTTGATTTTATTTCAGAGAGAGACCTAGCACTGATGTTCCACATACTCCAGGACACTCCTATCAACTTTCCTAAACTCATCTACAAATATATCTGTGAACCCCTAGATAAGCCTAGGTTGAGTCTCCCTTACGGTATGCTATTCACTCTCATCTTTAGGGAGTTAGAGGTTCCTATTCCTGAGGGGGAACCCTCTCGCTCACTGCGTCATATAGATCGCATGGGTGAGGGGACTCTCCATCGTATGGGCTTTCATAGAGTTGAGGGAGTCTGGGTACGGAGACCATCCACTATCACACCATCTGACCCTACCACTCACCACTCCCCTAGCCCTGACCATGACATAGCTCCTCCCACCTTTCCTTCCACCTCTTCTCCTACCTATACTGAGCCCTCCACCTCCACTGCCCCACCTTCTCAGCAGCAGCCCCTGGAGGTTCAGATATCCTCTGAGCAGCTCCGAGAGCTGAGGCAGGAGATAGTGAGGGAGTTGAGGAATGATCTCCTGAGAGAGCTACGAGGTTCTCAGACTGCTCCCTCCACAGATTTAGTTTCCTCCTTAGCAGCCGTGACAGAGATGGTTGCAAATCTGAAGGAGGAAATATTCAATGTGCGAAGCCTAGTTCAAGCTCAATACTGGAACATGAGTGACGTCAAGGACGACACAAGGGAGATGCGAGACAGCATCAGACATGAGCTAGGCAACCAGAGTCAGGATGCAGAGCGGCTAGCCAATGCGCTGATCTCCAAGCTTGACACCCTCCAAGAAATTGTGACCCAGCTCACCACGATACAGTCTAGTGCCACCTCGGAGATCATCGAGCAGCTAGGGAACATCTCTGAGAGGATAAACTTAGTCATGCAACTGAGTAGACTGAAAACGGAAGCCACATCCTCCACTACAAAGAAAAATTAGTGTATTTTTATCTGTTTTTATGATGTACAGTCCCTTGAGGACTCTTTTGATATGTAATCACACTTGTACTCAAATTTGAATTTAATACAATGAGTAGAAATTTCCTTTCAAAATTGTGCATTCTTGAGTTCTTGTACTTTTCTGTGCTTTCTGCCTTTTTGCTATGATGACAAAAAGGGGGAGAAAATATATTGAATTGAAATGTAAAGGGAATCAATAAAAAGAAAATTCTTAAAGCACAAAGTAATTTGTTCTAAGTGGATTCGATACCTCGAGGCTCATTATCTCTCTGTTGTGGCTCCTAAAGGAGTAATCTCCAGAATCTATTCAAGGGATATTCGGAGATTAGTTGAATCATACTCAAGAACAAATTGGCAGATTTTCCCTCTAAAACCAAAAATTTAAGCTCAAAAGCTTCAAGACATTAAAAGAAAATTCAGAGAATCTAAACAAAATTGAATGCATATGTTGAGGGAGAGAATCTGAAATCTTAAGAAAGCAAATTCATTAAACACATATAAGCCAAACAATTGATTGCATGACATGAAGGCTTATATAATTCCAAATGAAAGGGGGAGCTTTAACTTCAGAATTTACTGTTTCACACCTTTCAATTTTGGATAAATTAAATGACTAGACACTTGAATTCATTTCAAAACTTTATTATAAATCTCCTTTTGGTTGAGCAATTCACTTTATAAATACTCAATGTTTTGTCATCATCAAAAAGGAGGAGATTGTGGAGTGATTGATTATAACCCTATTTGATTTTGATGAGCTCAAAGCATTTGAGTATATCTTATAATAATGAATTCAATCTAGTGTTTCAGCCAAATATTTGTGAATTTATATTTAAGTGTCTCTAGCTTTGGTTCAATACATTTTGGCTAAGTATGGAACTCAGTTTGAACCAAAGTCTGAAGCTCGAGTCGACTCCGGAAGATTACGAGTCGACTCCAAGTGTTTCAGAAGCTCTGGCACATGCTCGAGTCGACTCCGGTATACTACGAGTCGACTCCGACTGAGAACTGACAGAAAAACAGAAAGTTGATTTTCAGACCCTGTCAGCGAGTCGACTCTAGAAGGGTTCGAGTCGACTCCGATGGTTGCCGAGTCGACTCCCGACATTTTTGAGTCAACTCCAAAGGGTAACAGAAGAAAGACAGAACAATATATTTCAGACCCTGCAACCGAGTCGACTCCAGAAGGTTACGAGTCGACTCCGAAGTTTGGCGAGTCGACTCCTAGTTAAGTACGAGTCGACTCTCAAAGGAAAGCAAGACTAGAAGGCAGTTCAAGCCAAAACACAGAGGATCAGTTTTCGGATTCTGAGAGCCGAGTCGACTCCAACAAAGTACGAGTCGACTCCGAGGCAGTTCAACTCAAAACATAGAGAAACAGTTTTCGGATCCTGAGAGCCGAGCCGACTCCAAGTACTCCCGAGTCGACTCCCAAGTCAGCCGAGTCGATCCCAACAAAATCCGAGTCGACTCCGAGGCAGTTCAACTCCAAACACAGAGGATCAGTTTTTGGACTCTGAGAATCGAGTCGACTCCAAGATGATCCGAGTCGACTCGAGAAAGAAATACAGAAAAATAGATCTCTGGAACCCTGAGAATGAGTCGTCTCCGGAGGGCCGAGTTATCTCCAGACATTGGCGAGTCGACTCCAGGGTTGGCCGAGTCGACTCCAGAACGGGACAGCACTTTAATTCAAATCCTGAACAGTGGGCGAGTCGTCTCCAGTAAAGTATGAGTCGACTCCAGCAACAGCCGAGTCGACTCCAGATCGAGCGAGTCGACTCCGACCCTAACGATACACTGTCAGGAGTTGCAGAGTGTGTAGAACGGCCACAAAAAGGTGTCTAACGGCTAGTTTTCAAAGTGGACTACTTAAATAGCCAGAGTGAACAGTAGTAGACATTAAGAGAGCTATTCCATTCAAACAAAAAAGGGATTTCCATCTACCAAAGGCTCTCAAGAGTAAATACAAGAGAAAGAAGGAAAAAGTGCATTGAACTCCATCCAACAAACGTTTCCTTCGCATTCAAGGCTCTCCTCTGACTGATGATCATCAGTGCATTCAAAGAGGAGACTCAGAGTTCGAGAAGCCTCTTCTTCCTCTTCCAAAATCTGTTTGAGGGCTTCTAACTCTACATTATTTATATTGTTCATATTTGCCTTTTAAGAAGCTTTTCCTGTACTCTTTACAAACTGTTTTCTTGTTACTTGATTCAATCAGGGAATTGAATCAAGGTTGTTGAGGTTTGTTGGTGAGCCGAAGCTAAAACCAATGGTGTAAGGGTTCGATTGTGATCCCAAAAAAACAATCGGGTGGTTCTAGTCGGTGAGCCTGTGAAAACCGGCCGAGTTCGTTGTGATCTCGTGAAAACAACAAGTTGGGTTGTGAACTTATAAAACAACCGGCTATAATTCTAGGGATTATAGTGAACTCCCAAGTGAAGCTTGGGGAGTGGATGTAGGAGCAAGGGTTAGCTCCGAACCACTATAAACCCTCTTGTGTTTGTAATTGGTTCATTGTCTCTTCCATCCTCTCCACTCACTACAACTAGTAATCTAATTAATCAGCCTGCAATAATATTAATTAGTTACTCATTAAGTTTTAATTTACAATTATTACTTAAAACCCAATTCACCCCCCCTCTTGGGTTGTCTTCTTGGGCAACATCATTCAAGTGAATGTTTCTAGAATTTAATTTCTTACTCGTAGATTCACAGCAATATATACATGAAATACAATGAATCTTTTTAATATCAAAATAAAGTCATATATTTAGAAACATTTGTTCGCAATCAAGATCATTATAAAATACATCATTTAAACTAATTTTAGTACACTTTAAAGATAAGAAATGATATGTTTCAGATGCGTATCGGAGCAATCAACCAAGGCATCAAAATTAATTCTGTTTTTCTTAAGTTAAGATTTTTTTTTTAGGAATCATATTGAGTTATTCTCCTGAATGATGCGATCATTGAAGCATATAACTAAGGTTACAAAGATGTAACGATATAAGCATTTTTAAATTAAGTTTAAGCTTTTATACAAAATCGGATTTTGAACTTCATAAAAATTTTCAAAGTTATAATTTGAGATATGTATCTTCCACATTGTAGCTCATCTTCAATCATTACGATTGAAAACAAATATTTCAAACATATTAGAGCATATTCAGAATATTTGTATTTAATGTTGAGTTTTGGTACGAATTAAAACATTATATACCAAAGTTAGGCAAGTTGAAAGATAAAACAAAATCAATTCATTTTGCCTAAATAGAGATATCCTTCTCTTTTCCTTTTTACAAATTTATTCAACTTTCAGATTTCAAAGATGATTGTGAGCGACAAATCTGAAATTTTTTTTCAATAATACTAAAAAAAAATTTTATGTAGTATTTCAAACATTCAATCAAATTATCCAAGCATGGAGCATTACAAAATATTGAGAACCCATAATTCAAAACATCATGCCACATGCAAAATATATTATGTGTTAAGTCATGCATTAAAATAATAAGAACAAGCATGTTAAGGATCAAAATCAATTCTTTTCAAATAAACTTCCCCTATTTAAATATAATCTTGCACTGATTTCATCCTTAAGGTGTGTTTCCAAGTGATTAAAACTTGACTTGATTCTTCTTATATACTTTCATTTACTTTGTCATTCATTTTCTTTTTTTTTTAATTTCTTTCCTTAACTAATTAACGAATATTTTGATTTTATTTTTTATTTTTACTTTCTTATGCTCTATACTCTATTTGCTCCCTATCCAGTGGAGTTGGAAGGGGCATGAGGTACTACCACTAGCCTCCCTCTTGTGCCGTCCCTAATATACCCTACACTGAATAGTTGGGTCAAATAGTGCCGGGTACTACCACTAGCCTCTCCATTGGCACCATCCCTATGATGAGCAATATAGAAAGGTTAAAATGTTCACTGCAAACTCCTCCTATTTAAGTGTAATTAATTACAGATTTTATCCCTTCCAAAAGAATGCTCACACAAGCCTCACAAATATGCCGAATATATTAAGCTTGTTTTGTTTTTCCTTAAGATTGGAGTATTTGCCTTTACTTAGATTTTACTTCTCTTGAATAATGTTCATTTTCTTTTCTTTATCTCTCTCTCTTTTTGTTATTCTCAAGTAATTTACATGAAAGAGCAGAGTAAAGAAATAATCTTATGTATCATATAGATGTATATGATGCAAACAACATTTTCATTATGCTCAAGGATTCATAGCTTTTCACAAGTTATTTTAAATCAAAATTTTAAGCATAAATTTGTGTATTTCATGGTTATGACATAGGCAAAGATATATTTTAGTTTGGGCAAACCATGAAACAATTTCTAAAAGCATAAGTCAATCAATACATATATAGACATGATATCAAGAAATTAATAATTAAAGACTTTAATCATACCACAATAAGATTTAAGTTGTTGACTTTGCTCAGCTAATTTATGAGAGAGGTATCTAAAACTACCGATTCATTCTGCGTTCTTCAAGTCAAATACCTACTAGATTTCTTATGTGTAAACTTTTGGCTGAAAACAGTCCCCTTTCTTGTTTGCATGTGAATGTTTATTGTATTATCTGTGGAGGTGTCTTTCAAGTTGAAATCTCTTATTTTCTTGCTTAAGGATCGTGCATTATTAACAAAATCTTTTTCTTTCTTGAAGGAAAGTCATTAGTTTCTTCAAGATACAAAACATTCATACAACATATTTTTTAACTAAATGACTCAACATAAGATATGACAATAATTGAATGTTGAGTCACTTTACTCAAGAGATTACCTAAATATAAGCAAGCACATATCACTTGAACTAAAGAGATAGTTTCATTAACCAAGATGGTTCAAGGACAAGCATGTGAGGCAATAGGAAAATTCATCAAGATTAAATCAATTTCTTGTTTTCAGAATCAATTTAGCTTAGATTCTATTTGCTTAAGATAATTATCAATAAGACATGCTAGCTAAGTTTTAATCAAATTATCTTAAACTGTTGTTTCTATCAAAATTCAGATTATAATTCATTTGTTATCAATAAAATATGATTCATTAGAGTTAGATTGAAGTCTTGCACAAGGGCACATAATGAGCATACAATATGGTCTACTAGCTGTATGATAAAATAATTATTCTATTATGCTTCAATACAGCTTTAGAACAATAGATCTACCTTGCTCATCCTTTTCAAATTCTACAAAATGGGATGATAGACATACCTTCTTCATGCCAATCTTCTATAGGAGTTTTTTTATGGACTAATTTTGGTCAATGAAGATCCCCTTCCATGTTTGTCTTAATTTGGAGTTCGAGAGAAAATATTAATTCATTCATCATACATATTTCAAACTCAGCTTGCATGAGCTTAGTAAAATCTTCATATAAATCTTCATTAGTAGAACCAAAAATGATGTCATCAATGTATACTTTGAGCAAATAAGATATCACAAATTCTTCTTTTTGATGCATAGATTTATCACTATTACTTTCTATCAAAAAAGTTACTCAAGCTTTTATATCATGCTTTTGGTGCTTGTTCCAAATCACATATTGCTTTATCATATTTGTAATGAGTGTTTTCAAATAAGATGGTTATTTCACATAGATCTCTTTTTTAATGAAATAACCATATAGGAGTGCATTCTACACATTCATTTGACAGAATATAAAGCTCATAAAGCAAGCAAATGATAATGGTGATCTTTACTTTTAATCATGCAAGAATTTCATCAAGATCTATTTCATCTTTTCTTGATTGAATCTTTTAGTAGTCACCAATTTTTCTTCATTAAGTGCATTTCTGAAAAACTCAATTTGATTCTAATTATTAACAAGGTTTCAGATTTCATCGGCAAGATTTCAAATTCTATCTTTTTAAAAAAAATGATTTAGTTTATCTCGACCAATTATAATCTTGTTCATTCTTAAGGTGTTTTAGTTTCAGATTGTTATATGTAAGCAAAAAGATTAATCATATACATATCAAATAATCTGATTTTAGTGTCTTGATGAAAGATCATTAGTCTCATAAAGAATAAAATGAATTGATATTTCTACAACTAGAATCTTTTCATTGAATATTCTATACGCATTGCTTGATGAATGATATCCAAGGATAGAAATATCTTTATCAGATTTGGCATTATTTTCATAAGAACATATCAAGCATAACATGTGCGACTGAAAAATATGAAAGATATGTAATAGTTCATTTTCTATTTTTCAGAAGATCAAAAGGAGTTTTCATTAAAAATAGATCTAATAGAAACCATATGTATGACAAGCAGTGATGATAGCTTTTAACAAAAATCATTTAAGTAGATGACTATCATACATCATTGTCTTTTTCATTTCTTCAAGAATTTTATTAACCCTATTTTACTTATGGTGTCCTTGGTGCTGAAATAATTGTATTCAATATTATTTTCTGTATAAACCTTATCAGAATTTTGGTTTTCAACACTGTGCCATGATACTCTTTATCTTCACAGTTTGGAAACCTTTTTCATTTGAAACATTTTTACAAGATTTAGCAAATACAGAAAATACTTCAATTTTATTTGCCAAGAACAAATTCAATGTAAGCTTTTGAAAAATCTAGTGATGGAAACAATATCTTTAGATTTAGAAATTGATTCTTGTTTGTTTTCTTAGTTAACATGCATAACAAACTTTGACCTTTCAGAAGATAATCTAAGTAAACCAATGACAAGGTCTTTTGAGATTAAGTACATACTAGCATGAGTTGATTTTATATGCCAAAAGTGGTTTCTTTACTATTGGTATTTATAATGCATAAAAATATACCAAGTACACATTCATATGCCTAAGATCAATAAAAGATAATGCTATCTATACGTGTGACCCCATAGGTTCGAACCTAAGCCGGTAGCACAAGAACAACTTCTTGTACTAATCAAAATGACCATCTACCAATGGTACCCGACGTCCGGATAGGCCGAATGATCGCAAAACAACATTCAAGAACCCTTGGACTATGGTTACCGTACAATTCATCCCTTTGACTCCTAATGCCAGGATAACTTAGAGCTCACTGTCAACTCTATAATTAGTACATCCATTATGTGATTAACTTTAGATATCCCGTGACTCCTCACTGGGATTACCTTGGCTAAGGTTTTGCTAAATTAATCACAAATCATTATCTCCTGTTTCTAGGAGGGGTCAATTTCATCTTGACTCACAACTGACTACGCAAGTACTTGACTGCACCTAGTGACCTTCCGTCACTGAATTAGAAATTCAGATAGTCTGGTACCAAAGTACAGTGAGTTGCTTGCTAATCACTGTGGGGATCTCAAATCTGAGCGATACTTATATCCATATCCACTCGGAACATCTTTCGACAGTAGAGTGTTCCGAAATTGGTCATGTTCAGTGAAATATACTCCTACACTTCACCTGTGTGATATACCAGTGTCTCCACACTGTTGGGAACCCGCCCATGCCGCTGATATTTCAAAACAAAAATCAGATGGCAGCGGAATCGGCATGCACGGGTTCGACGTTCATCGCATGAACGTTGTTTCGAGACCTTTCGCAATTAGGTAAGAATTAAAACTTTTAAAACTAATAGGAAGATCAAATCTTCACCTTGCGCGGGTAGATGATCACCGCAAATCTGAATTCGTGGTTTTGGAAGAGGGTTCGCTTGAAGCCGTTCAAACGTCCGGCCTCTACGGGTATCCACACGAAGCAGGATCCGATCCAAGCTCTCTATCTCACCGGGGTGCTAGCTCCCTTGCAGAGATAGCTTTTGATGGCTGATCTCCTCTCTTTCAATCAACCCTTGATTGCACTTGAGAGGAGGAAGAAGAAGGATGAAGAAGAGGAAGAAGATCACAGCCCTTCGCAGCCTTCTTCTTTTCTTACGCGTTGAAGCCAAGAGGAAGGAGAAGGGATGCCGCCAAGCTTCAACTTGCTTGCACCTTGCTTGCGGCCTAACCAAGGGAGGAGAGGGGAGGGTGGCGGCAGCAAGAGGAGGATTCTTCAATGCCTTAGGGCGCCGGCCCCTAGTCCTCCTTTTATAAGGATTGGAGCTCCTAACAATTAGGAGTTCCATGATAACTTACCAAAGGAAGGGGGCGCCGGCCCTAGCTCTTCATGTCGCCCTAACCAAGTGAAGAGGGGCTGATGTCCTTCTTACTTGGTTAACCTAATCCTCTTCCAAAGAGGATTAGGTGCCTCTCTCATGGTTTCATCCCAATCCAATTAGGATTAGCCAAATTGGGTTCAATCTATGCTAGTCCTAATCCAATTAGGACTTGAATGAACCATGACTCATTTGAACTCTTCAATCCTAATCCAATTAGGAGTCATGTTGATTCATTAGATTAATAATTAATTAGGACTTAAGGAATCCTAATCCAATTAGGATTTGTTTAATTCTAGTCCTAATCCAATTAGGACTCTAATTTGAATCCAAAGTCCTAATCTGATTAGGACTCTAGGAATCCTACTCCAAGTAGGAATCCAATTTTGATTCAAAACTCCTAATCTCATTAGGATTGAGGAATCCTATTCCAAGTAGGAATCCCAGTCCTACTCCAACTATGATTCCCAGTCCTAATCCAATTAGAACTCTAGGTATCCTACCCGAAGTAGGATTTCTTGTTTCAAGTCCAATTAATTAATTCCCTTTCCTTCTTCAACTTCTTATCAATCAAATTGATTTCTTGTGATTCCTAATCACGATTTCAACCATCGGATCGGTCAATACTTCTAGTGTGTGTGACCCCATAGGTTCTATTCTGACTGGTAGTGAGATATATTGTGATCTCTATCTCAATATCATTGAAAACTCCTTTCAATGGGTTGGAACGATTCCAACTCAACTCATTAGGGTTTATCGATCATCAAGATAATCCCTATGAGTCCCACCATCCACCAGTGACACCTAGCAGCATGTAGTGGCTACCCAGCAGAATGGAATGATGAACCTCTAGGTGCAGTTAACGTGTGATACAGTCCTACTACCGTGGATCCCTACAGGATGGAGGTCATGGATAATGTTGGAAATTATGTCCTAAATCCAATCAATTGTTGATTGTAAATGTATTTGAATCAATTATAAATAACATGGTATTTATTCATCACCAGAACATCTTCACAAACTCCGATGTGATGAAGTCCTTAGGACTGCTTTGTGTAATGAAATATGATTTTGTCACACAGGTCCTTAAATGTTCATGACCGTATGATATACTATTAATAGGACGATAGTATTATCGGGCGTAGGTCATTGTGTATCATATTTGTTGGTTGTCTTCCAAACCAAAGAGTATAGAGATACTAGTATGGTATACATGTGAATGGTAGTGTACGTTCACTGAACGTGACCAATTGACGGACTCTCTCTTGTCAAGAGTTGTTCCGAGTGGATATGGGTATATGTATCCTTTAGACCTGAGATTGCAACCGGTGGCTTGCAAGCAACTCACTGTACTTTGGTGCCGGACTACCTGAATTTCTAATCCAGCGACGAAAGGTTTCTGGGTCCAGTCAAGTACTTGTGGTAGTCAGTTGCAGATCAAGATGGGATTGACCTCCCTTAGAAATAAGGGTGAATGCCTTGTGTTTTCAATTAAGTAGTACCCTGGCCAGGAAAAGTCAAATCACTATCACTTGACTTATTGAATTGAAACATATTTCCGGATGGATCGTTTCAGGGTAGACAGACTCTAAACCCATCCTGGGCATTTTCTGGTCAAGAGGATGAATTATGCAGTAACCATAGTCCATAGGTTCTAGAATGTTGCTTTGCATCTATTCGGCCTATCCGGTCGTCGGGTCCCATTGCTAGATGGTTACTTCGATTAGTGCAGGAAGTGTTCTTGTACTACCGGCTTAGGTTCGAACCTGTGAGGTCACACGCTTAGAAGTTTCTGGATTGATCAAATGGCTGATTGACGATTGAGAATCGTCTAGAGGTAAAATAGTCAATGTGATTGACTGATTGCCCTAAGCAATTGTTGCTTGGAGAAGTTAATTGGTGATTAGATCACTGATTAGACTCAATTTGATTGAGTAATAGAGATTGGGCTTGACCAAATTCAAATATGATTTGAAGTTGGTAAAACCGTAATTGACACCAAAATTGGTTTGGTGAAAATGTCTAATTTGCCCCAACCAAATCAGATTTGGCTTGAGTCAAATTGGATTAAAATCAATTATGATCCTAGTATGACTAGGACTTCCTTCCCTATGTGGGACCCACATACTGTATGTGGGACCCACGTCCTGCCTAGGTGGGACCCACATACTGTATGTGGGACCCATGTCCTGCTTAGGTGGGACCCACATACTGTATGTGGGACCCACATCCCGGCCACCTCACCCCTTTGCATGCGTGACACGTGGCGGAGCAGGACACCTCTTTTGCTTGCATGCGTGACACGTGGTGGAGCAGGACACCTCTTTTGCTTGCATGTGTGACATGTGGCGGGCCTGGACACCTCACACTCCTCCTGATGTCATCCATGACCTCATCTGCCTCATGAGGTCATCCATGACATCGCCCTCCAGGCCACCTCACCCCTTTGCATGCGTGACACGTGGCGGAGCAGGACATCTCTCTTCCTTGCATGTGTGACATGTGTCCTGGCAGGACACCTCACAGGACACCTCATAGGGACACCTCACCTTCTTCTTGGCCTATAAATAGGCCACCCCTCTTCCTTCTTCCCAACACATGGAGAGCACCAGAGAAAGAGAGTGAGAGGAGAGAGTAGTTCTGAAGGTGAAAGCCCAAGAAGGAGTTCTTGAGCTGTGAAGGTCCATCTTCTTCCTTCTCCCTTTCAGCCAACCTTCTGCCTCCCTGCGAGCTAGCACTCCCCGGGAAGCTGATCATTCCGGAGCTTCGCGTGGACGAGTCATCGAGGCCGGACGCTTGTGCGGCTGTGAAGCATCCTTGAAGGAACCTCCTTCTAAAGGTAAGAGATCTGATCTCTTTTATGGTTGAGATATGATCTCAATCTTCAAATCACAAGAAATTGTGATTTATGCATATTGATTTGAATTACACAATCCTCGGGATCTGAGGGCTTTGTGATATATGGTGTCAAAGCAAAGGATTAGTGGAGACTATCCGATTCTCGGGAACTCTCACGCGTGATCATGTGACGAAGCGTGGCTCTCCACCCGGGGGCTCATATGATGAGTGCTTTGATAGGCACACGCGGGTGTCACCCTATGTATTGGGACTGAGCCTGCGCCACATGTGATGTGCAGTTGAAGACTGTCTTCGACTGGTACCAGAGTTAAAATATCTAAAATATCAAGCATGTTTTTGGTTAAAATGTTTAACCCGTTCTTTCCGCATAAAAATTTTCTGAAATTCATGCTTAGCCCTCTGCACGCACACCATCAGTGGTATCAGAGCCCGTCCAGGTTCTTTGTAATATCAAATATCTATGCAAGATGTGATCTTTTACATATGATGTAAACTAATTGTATTATTTCATTATGTTATTCATATGATGAATGAACATGTTTGTTTGCATGATTAACTTGAATCTTAAAAGTGTTTTAACGATTTAAAGTTACGGAGCATGCAAAACAAAGATAAGACATGAATAATGTAATATACTTAATTATGAATTGAGTAATGATATAGATCCTAGACTTTAAATGTGATTTGAATGTCTAAGACATTGCATAATTCATGGGGTAATGGGTTAGCTAAATCAAATCCAAATGATTTGGACTCAATGGTTGAAATCAAACTTGGTAGAGTAGTTGATCTAATCTAATTAAAGTTGTTTCTTAGATTGGGTCAAGATTGCTCTTGATCTTTGCAATAGTTGTAGTTGATCAAGTCCATGTCTTTGATTAGACCAAATGGATGTTGATTTAGGCTTCGTGGTTGAGCTTGAGTTATGATATTGATCGAATTGAAATTGATAAACCAGCTGGTGTCAAAGGCAACTGTAATCAGTAGGTTTTTAATTGGGAGCTACTTGCTGGGTTTCGGTCCAGTCAAGTTAATGGCATACCCTTCCGCTGATCTCACTTACCTGGCCATCTTGGTGAATCTCTTTTCATCAGATCTCTGATTGACTCTAATTGACCCATGCCTGTAAGAAAATCAGTTGGACTGATTTAGGTGCGCTGACTTGAATCTATTTCCTATGATACCTGACTTATGAAGTCAGTGGGAGGATTTGGATTGAGTCAGCTTTTTATTATAAAAATCCTCTAAATTATTAGGTCCATAAAATGATATGGTTAATGGAGATGACCACGTCATAGCCTCCCATTAGTTGTGTGATAATGAGTCCAATACGTCTATATACATTGGAGGCGCGTGCGCGCACTGGTGCGTATCGGCCATTGGAATTGTCATACAATAATGATGAGTCGGTTGCAACTATTGGAATGGGTGGTCCGGTTGGATACCGGCCAAAGTCGGGCTTGACCATCTATTAGATAGTTTGCATTGATTGCTACATGTTAATGGT
Organism: Phoenix dactylifera; assembly: GCF_009389715.1. Lineage (NCBI taxonomy): Eukaryota > Viridiplantae > Streptophyta > Magnoliopsida > Arecales > Arecaceae > Phoenix > Phoenix dactylifera. The sequence continues at coordinate 72,791 of NW_024068025.1, read as the reverse complement.
TGGACCTGACCGGGACTTTTAGTAGTGTCGATATACGCCTGCTGAAGTGCTTCCTGGGGCAGAATGATCACTAGAAGTTGTTTAGTTGAAGCAATTTGTTATGAACCTACCTTTAGGTGTATTTGGGTTGATACCGACCAAAGTCGGGCCCAGGTATAGCCTATTGGATTCTAGTGCCCACTAAAGAATTAAGAGTAATTCTTCGGATTAGAGGTAGAGGCTCCTGATTCGTATAAAATAGTGGAAGGATCTTTAGACTAAAATCCATGTCTTTAGATTAATTGATTCATTTACTAATAAGGCCATGGTTTTATCCTTTATGCAGAAATGTCCTCTTATAAGTTTTCCCTATCACTATTGGATAGTGATGAGCCGACTAGACCTTTGATTAAGAATCAGGCTAACTCGAGTGCTAATGAGAGAAATCAGCAAAGAGTTGCTGGTCAAGGTGGTTATATGATAACACCTTATAATTTCTCTGTATGTGATATGATGACTTGGGTATTGGATACCGGAAGTCCTTTTAATATCTGTAATACGTTGAAAGGACTGCAAGTCATTGAGAAATTCGGTAACAATGAGAAATTCCTAAATGTTGGAGATGGAAGAACTGTTCCAGTTCTTGCATTAGGTAATATTCAAATTGTTTCAAATTCTCACATAATTGCCCTTGGTGAATGTCACTATTGTCCTAGTTTCTTAATGAATGTCATTTCCGTTGGTCATTTGGCCTTAAACGGTTATGAAATTTGTATAAAGAAGGATTATTGTGATATCATTATGAATGGTGTTACAGTAATCAATGAATGATTAAACAATGACATTTATGTATTGTCACAACCTGTTAGTGTAATGTACACTACAAGTAAACGCCCTAGATCTGATGATGTCTCTGATATCTACCTTTGGCATTGTAGGCTAGGTCATATTAACAAGAACAGGATCAACAGGTTGGCCTCACTGGATATTTTAAATATTAATGATTGTGAATCATTACCTACCTGTGAGTCTTGTCTTCTTGGAAAAATGACCAAGTCGCCTTTTACTGGAAAAGGTATACGAGCTGGTGCTGTATTAGGTCTTGTACATTCGGATGTATGTGGACCTATGAGCACTAGTGCAAGAGGTGGATACAGCTATTTCATTACATTTACCGACGACCTATCTCGGTATGGGTATGTGTTTCTTATGAAACACAAGTATGAATCATTTGAAATATTCAAATTATACCGTAATGAAGTAGAGAAACAAACTGGACAGTGTATTAAGATACTTCGATCTGATCGAGGTGGTGAATACCTCTCCAGTGATTTCTTGACATATCTGGAGGAGAATGGGATTCTCTCTCAGTGGACCCCTCCCGGAACACCGCAGCATAATGGTGTGTCTGAAAGGAGGAATCGGACTCTGTTGGACATGGTCCGATCCATGATGGGGTTTACAGTTTTGCCCTTATCATTTTGGGGTTATGCACTTGAGACCGCTTGTTATATTCTTAATAGAGTTCCCAGTAAATCTGTGACTAAAACTCCATATGAGATATGGACCGGTCAAAAGCCTGTACTCTCTCACCTTAAAGTTTGGGGGTCTCCAGCCTACGTCCGTCATTTGAAAGCAGATAAACTGGAAGCTAGGTCGGAAGAATGTCTTTTTGTCGGCTACCCAAAAGAAACCAAAGGGTATTATTTCTACCAGGTTAATGAACAAAGGTTGTTCGTCAGCAATAGAGCTGTCTTCTTGGAGAAGAAATTTCTTGGTGAAAGAACGAACAGCTCTAAGGTTGAGCTTGATGAAGTTCAACAGGTAGAGGATCAGACAACTAGAACTGAACCGTTAGAGTCTGATTTGATTGGATCAAACTCAGAACCCATTAAGGTTGCACCCGTTAGGCGATCCGGTAGAGTACCGCATCAACCGGATAGATACTATGGTTTTCTTGTCCGGGACGATGATCCCATTGGTCTCGATGAGAACGATGAGGATCCCGTCACCTATATGGATGCTATGCAAAGGTCTGACTCTGATAAATGGCTTGGAGCCATGGAATCTGAAATGGAGTCCATGAAGGTCAATGATGTATGGACATTGGTTGACCCACCCGAAGGATTTAAACCCATAGGGTGTAAGTGGATTTTCAAACGGAAAAGAGGCGCAGACGGAAAGGTGGAAACCTATAAAGCTCGTCTGGTTGCCCAGGGATTTCGTCAGCGTTATGGTATTGACTATGACGAAACGTTTTCGCCTGTGGCAATGCTGAAATCCATTCGGATCATGCTTGCGATTGCGGCCCATCTGGACTTTGAGATCTGGCAGATGGATGTTAAAACCGCTTTTCTAAATGGAGATTTAGAGGAACAGGTGTATATGATACAGCCTGAAGGTTTTATTTCTGCAGATGAGTCTAAGGTGTGTAGGCTGCAAAAGTCCATATATGGACTAAAGTAGGCATCTCGGAGTTGGAACATTCGTTTTGACAGGGTTATCAAAACTTATGGCTTCGTTAAGAACGAAGAGGAACCTTGCATATACAAATGGGCTAATGGTACGGTAGTCTTATTTCTTGTACTGTATGTGGATGATATTCTCCTAATAGGGAATGACATTGCTGCACTACAGGGAGTAAAAATATGGCTTTCATCACAATTCTCCATGAAGGATTTGGGAGAAGCATCCTACATCCTTGGGATGAAGATCTATAGAGATAGATCTAGGAGGTTGCTCGGTCTGTCCCAATCCATGTACATAAATACTGTGCTGAAACGTTTCAGCATGGAAAATTCCAAGAAAGGCTATCTTCCGATAGGTCATGGAATTACTCTTTCTAAAGGAGATTGCCCCACAACTCCCCAAGAAAGAGAGCGTATGAGTAGAATTCCATATGCCTCTGCTGTGGGATCTATTATGTATGCTATGACTTGTACTAGACCAGATGTGGCGTATTCACTAGGAGTAGTGAGTAGGTACCAATCTGACCCAGGAGAAAGCCACTGGAAAGTTGTAAAGACTATCCTCAAGTATTTGAGAAATACTAAGGATAAGTGGCTTGTTTATGGAGATACTGAGTTGAGACTTGTCGGTTATACCGATTCAAGTTTTCAATCAGACCGTGATGATAGCAAGTCTGTGTCTGGTTATGATTTTACCCTGTGTGGTGGGGCTGTCTGTTGGAAGAGTTCCAAGCAGACTACTATAGCGGACTCTGTGTGCGAGGCGGAGTACATTGCGGCATCGGATGCGGCAAAGGAAGCTGTGTGGCTGCGGAAGTTCATTGCTGAGCTCGGAGTTGCACCCTCCCTTAGTGGACCAGTCCTTGTCTATTCGGATAGCACTGGTGCCATCGCTCAGGCCAAGGAACCAAGAGCTCACCAGCGCACCAAGCACATTCTGCGCAGATATCACCTGGTTCGTGAGATAGTAGAACGAGGTGACGTTGATCTTCAAAAGATTGACGGGAAGGATAACTTAGCCGACCCCTTCACTAAGGCCCTCAGTGTAAAGGAGTTTGACCATCATTACTTGAAGATGGGTATACGATACTGTACTGATTGGCTTTAGTTCAAGTGGGAGTTGTTGGAAATTATGTCCTAAATCCAATCAATTGTTGATTGTAAATGTATTTGAATCAATTATAAATAACATGGTATTTATTCATCACCAGAACATCTTCACAAACTCCGATGTGATGAAGTCCTTAGGACTGCTTTGTGTAATGAAATATGATTTTGTCACACAGGTCCTTAAATGTTCATGACCGTATGATATACTATTAATAGGACGATAGTATTATCGGGCGTAGGTCATTGTGTATCATATTTGTTGGTTGTCTTCCAAACCAAAGAGTATAGAGATACTAGTATGGTATACAGGTGAATGGTAGTGTACGTTCACTGAACGTGACCAATTGACGGACTCTCTCTTGTCAAGAGTTGTTCCGAGTGGATATAGGTATATGTATCCTTTAGACCTGAGATTGCAACCGGTGGCTTGCAAGCAACTCACTGTACTTTGGTGCCGGACTACCTGAATTTCTAATCCAGCGACGAAAGGTTTCTGGGTCCAGTCAAGTACTTGTGGTAGTCAGTTGCAGATCAAGATGGGATTGACCTCCCTTAGAAATAAGGGTGAATGCCTTGTGTTTTCAATTAAGTAGTACCCTGGCCAGGGAAAGTCAAATCACTATCACTTGACTTATTGAATTGAAACATATTTCCGGATGGATCGTTTCAGGGTAGACAGACTCTAAACCCATCCTGGGCATTTTCTGGTCAAGAGGATGAATTATGCAGTAACCATAGTCCATAGGTTCTAGAATGTTGCTTTGCATCTATTCGGCCTATCCGGTCGTCGGGTCCCATTGCTAGATGGTTACTTCGATTAGTGCAGGAAGTGTTCTTGTACTACCGGCTTAGGTTCGAACCTGTGAGGTCACACGCTTAGAAGTTTCTGGATTGATCAAATGGCTGATTGACGATTGAGAATCGTCTAGAGGTAAAATAGTCAATGTGATTGACTGATTGCCCTAAGCAATTGTTGCTTGGAGAAGTTAATTGGTGATTAGATCACTGATTAGACTCAATTTGATTGAGTAATAGAGATTGGGCTTGACCAAATTCAAATATGATTTGAAGTTGGTAAAACCGTAATTGACACCAAAATTGGTTTGGTGAAAATGTCTAATTTGCCCCAACCAAATCAGATTTGGCTTGAGTCAAATTGGATTAAAATCAATTATGATCCTAGTATGACTAGGACTTCCTTCCCTATGTGGGACCCACATACTGTATGTGGGACCCACGTCCTGCCTAGGTGGGACCCACATACTGTATGTGGGACCCATGTCCTGCTTAGGTGGGACCCACATACTGTATGTGGGACCCACATCCCGGCCACCTCACCCCTTTGCATGCGTGACACGTGGCGGAGCAGGACACCTCTTTTGCTTGCATGCGTGACACGTGGTGGAGCAGGACACCTCTTTTGCTTGCATGTGTGACATGTGGCGGGCCTGGACACCTCACACTCCTCCTGATGTCATCCATGACCTCATCTGCCTCATGAGGTCATCCATGACATCGCCCTCCAGGCCACCTCACCCCTTTGCATGCGTGACACGTGGCGGAGCAGGACATCTCTCTTCCTTGCATGTGTGACATGTGTCCTGGCAGGACACCTCACAGGACACCTCATAGGGACACCTCACCTTCTTCTTGGCCTATAAATAGGCCACCCCTCTTCCTTCTTCCCAACACATGGAGAGCACCAGAGAAAGAGAGTGAGAGGAGAGAGTAGTTCTGAAGGTGAAAGCCCAAGAAGGAGTTCTTGAGCTGTGAAGGTCCATCTTCTTCCTTCTCCCTTTCAGCCAACCTTCTGCCTCCCTGCGAGCTAGCACTCCCCGGGAAGCTGATCATTCCGGAGCTTCGCGTGGACGAGTCATCGAGGCCGGACGCTTGTGCGGCTGCGAAGCATCCTTGAAGGAACCTCCTTCTAAAGGTAAGAGATCTGATCTCTTTTATGGTTGAGATATGATCTCAATCTTCAAATCACAAGAAATTGTGATTTATGCATATTGATTTGAATTACACAATCCTCGGGATCTGAGGGCTTTGTGATATATGGTGTCAAAGCAAAGGATTAGTGGAGACTATCCGATTCTCGGAAACTCTCACGCGTGATCGTGTGACGAAGCGTGGCTCTCCACCCGGGGGCTCATATGATGAGTGCTTTGATAGGCACGCGCGGGTGTCACCCTATGTATTGGGACTGAGTCTGCGCCACATGTGATGTGCAGTTGAAGACTGTCTTCGACTGGTACCAGAGTTAAAATATCTAAAATATCAAGCATGTTTTTGGTTAAAATGTTTAACCCGTTCTTTCCGCATAAAAATTTTCTGAAATTCATGCTTAGCCCTCTGCACGCACACCATCAGATAACTCGTCAAACCCCATCGTCTGTCATATGTCAAGATTTATTCGACTTGAGTTCGATAGTGAAAAACTCCTTTTCCACTTCATATTTCTGCCCGGCCAAGGTCTTAGAACTCAGTCTAACAAATCACATAGGATCACTCCTCTTCTATCAAGGTCGATAGATTCCTTATAGGTGCATACCCTACTCCTACAGTGAACCTACTGCAGCCAATCTACACTGCATGGACCCATATGGCTAGAGACCATGTATGTGTGCAGTCAAACTACAATAACCTCACTGTGAGTAGCCGAAGCACCGTAGGTCAAAGGACCAGTCACACTACTGCAACATCAAGCAAGTCACCGACGAGTGGATAGACATCCAAGTGACTTCTTGTCTTGGTCACGCTCAGTACTCTTGTTCTCTAACAAGCACCTGCACTATCACTTCAGTGTCCCTACACTGTGGACTCAAGTCTCGTCCATCCAGAAGGAAAGTGATCTGTGTACTGATCGGATCGATCACCGTCCTCGTGATGATCCATTGATCAGGAGCATTTAGAAATTAATCACCAATGATACATGGCTCAAATTCTCAACTCTTGAGAATATGTATCATCATCTTATTAATTCCTTGGACGATTCATAGACACATAAATAATATGAATGAAAAGATGCCTTTTATTTATTCAATAATAAACAGTCAAGTACAAAATTATGTCCCTAGAATCAACAATGTGTCAGCCAAATTGGCTTCTAGGGCATACATCTAACAATCTCCCACTTGCACTAAAGCCAATTGGTCATATATCTTAGGCCCATCTTCTCAAGGTGGGCTTCAGTCTTTTGCTGACTCAGCTGCTTAGTGAACGGGTCTGCCATGTTATCCGCGGAGTCTACTCTCTGCACCTCTACATCATAGTCACGTATGAAATGGAAGCGCCGCTCTATGTGCTTGGACTTCTGATGAGACCATCGCAGTAAAGTGTTATGGCATCTAATGACATTACACCTAATTCTGCAATTAACTTTTAATCAGAAGGTTTCCACTGCACCCTTAGATACGGCTTAACATTCAGCTTCTAAGGTAGAATCTATAATGATCGGTTGTTTGGAACTCTTCCAATTTACTGAACCACAATTGCACATATTCTGATGTAGACTTTCTATCATCAATATGTGTGCATCTTTCTACCTTCAACTCTGATCTTCTCCCAAAGACCAAGAACATGTCCTTAGTTCTTCTCAAGTACTTAAGACTGTTCTTCACAGCTATCCAGTGCTTCTTGCCTGGATCCGACTGATATCTGCTTGTGACACTCACAGCAAGAGCTATATCAGGTTGTGCACACAGCATGGCATACATGAGGCTTCCTATTGCCGATGCATAGGGAATCTTGCTCATGTGTTGAATCTCTTCAGATGTGTTGGGGCACATCTTCTTGGAGAGATGAATTCCATGTCTTAGGGGTAAGAGACCCCTCTTGGAGTTTTCCATGCTGAACCTCTTCAGCACCTCCTCTATGTACATCTTCTGTGAAAGGCCAAGCATCCTTTTAGATCTATCTCTATAGACCTTTATTTCCAAAATATAGGATGCTTCCCCAAGGTCTTTCATGGAGAATTCTTTTTGACAACCAGACCTTAAACGAGGTTAGCATGGGAATATCATTCCCAATCAGGAGAATGTCACCTACGTACAGTACGAGAAAAACGACAGCACTCCCACTAACCTTTTTGTAAACACACGGTTCCTCTTCGTTTTTGATGAAATCAAACGTTTTGATTGCATCATCGAAACGAGTGTTCCAACTCCGAGATGCTTGCTTTAGTCCATAGATGGACCTTTGCAGCTTAAAGACCTTGTGATCTCCATCACTGGAAGTGAAACCCAAAGGCTGTTCCATATAGATATCTTTATCAAGATATCCATTCAGGAAAGCAGTTTTCACATCCATCTGCCAGATTTCATAATTATGAAATGCTGCAATGGCAAGCAATGTTCGGATGGATTTTAGCATGGCTACAGGTGAAAAGGTCTCCTGATAGTCAATGCCTTCGCGTTGACTATACCCTTTCGCCACAAGCCTTGCCTTATAGGTCTCTACCTCTCCATCCGAACCTATCTTCCTTTTGTAGATCCATTTGCATCCAATAGGTACAATACCTTCTGGTGGATCTACTAAGGTCCAGACTTGGTTGGAATGCATGGAGTCTAACTCTGACTTCATAGCTTCCAGCCATTTCTCGGAATCGATATCAGATATCGCCTCGTTGTAGGTTTTGGGATCCTGTATGTGATCCCTATCTCCCACTAGGAACATTTCCTCGGTATCCTCTGCTAGTATACCTAAGTATCTATCGGGAGGATGGGAGATCCTACTAGATCTACGAGGTGGTCGAGGGACATCGTGTACTGGCTCTTTATGAATGGGTTCTATAGGATCCATGACTCGTTGCTTTTCAGAGACTTTCTCTTCAAGCTCAATTTTCCTCCCACTGCCTCTATCAAGGATAAACTGATTTTCCAAGAAGATGGCATGACGGCTCACAAACACATTGTGATCCTCTGAGATGTAGAAATTGTATCCTAATGACTCTTTAGGATATCCTATAAAACGAGCACTTATGGTCCTAGCCTCTAACTTGTCCGCCTGTAGTCGCTTGACGTGGGCCGGACATCCCCAAATCTTGAGATGACCCAGACTTGGTTTCTTACCATGCCATATCTCATACGGTGTGGTAGGAACGGATTTAGAGGGAACTCTATTCAATAAATAAATCGCTGTGAGTAAGGCATCTCCCCAAAGGAACATAGGTAAATCAGTGAAGCTCATCATGGACCTGACCATATCCAATAGGGTCCGATTCCTCCTCTCTGACACCCCGTTGAGTTGAGGTGTACCCGGAGGTGTCCATTGTGAGACTATGCCGTTTTCTTTGAGATAGTCCCGAAATTCTCTACTAAGGTATTCTCCTCCTCGATCTGATCGAAGAGCCTTAAGAGGTTTTCCAGTTTGTTTTTCTACTTCATTCCTGAACTCTTTGAACTTTTCAAAAGATTCAGACTTGTGTCTCATAAGATACACATACCCATACCGTGAATAATCATCGGTAAAGGTAATGAAGTAAGAATAACGTCCCCTGGCTAGCACATCGAATGGGCCACATACATCTGTATGTATTAGGGTAAGTATTTCAGTGGTTCTCTCCCCATGTCCTACAAAGGGCAGTCTAGCCAGTTTTCCTTGAAGACAGGACTCGCAAACTGGATATGACTCGAAAGTCAATGAGCCGAGAAGCCCATCTTTATCCATTTTGTTCATCCTATCCTCTCCAATATGGCCAAGTCTGAGGTGCCACAAATATCTTTGGTTTATCTCATCTCTGGATCTTTTGGATCCTTTGGCACTCACATCTTGCTCGGTAACATTCACAGATACATCCATATGTAAATGATAGAGACTGTCAATCATGAAACCACGTGCGACTATTTTATTTCTCAAATAAATAGAACAGCAGTCTTTGTCAAATGTAAAAATATGACCTTCCTGTGCTAGACATGAAACAGAAATTAAATTTCTGCTAGCAACAGGTACATAATAGCAGTCTCTAAGTATTAAACTAAATCCAGACGGTAGTCGCAGATGGTAGGTGCCCACAGCCACAGCAGCAACTTTTGCCCCGTTGCCAACCCGAAGGGTTACCGCACCTTCCGCCAGCCTTCTACTTTCCTTTAGACCCTGCATGGTAGTGCACAAATGAGCACTAGAACCAGAATCTATAACCCAACTAGAAGTAGAAGAAACCGTTAGATTAGTTTCAATTATGAGCAAGTCTATACCTTCTGAAGGTGTGTCACCTTTCTTGTTCTTCAGGCTCTCGAGGTATGAAGGACAGTTTCTCTTCCAGTGGCCTTCGACATTGCAGTGGAAACATTTTCCTTTGTCGTTAGCCTTTTTCTTTTGAACTTCCTTCTTTGGCTTCTTGTCTTTCTTCTGCTTCTTTGCAGGCTTCTTTTTCTTCCAAGTAGACTTTCTCTTGGAACCAGAAGTCAACTCAGCAGCAAGGACATTGCCCCTTGAACCTTTCAAGGCTCCCTCAGCAGTTACCAACATGTTGATTAGTTCAGTCTTAGTGCATTCAATCTTATTCATGTGGTAGTTTACTATAAACTGACCAAATGAATTAGGAAGTGACTGTAGGATCAAATCCACTTGTAATTCCTTGTGCATGTCCATACCGAGCTTCTCAAGCTCCTCTAGGTCCTTGATCATGGTCAGACCGTGATCATGGACAGACTGCCCCTCGCGCATCTTCGCTTTGAAGAGCCTCTTGGACACTTCAAAACGAGCTGTGCGACTCTGCTCACCATACAACTCTTGCAGGTGTGCCAGTATGTCCCTAGCAGTCTTTATATTTTCATGCTGGCATTGGAGTTCATTAGACATGGATGCCATCATATAGCATTTTACTCTAATGTCATCATCCAACCATTTTTTATGCATTTCACGCTGAACATCAGTAGGACGTGCTGGTAGTGTGGGGATATCTGAATCGAGTATGTAGCCTATCTTCTCACAGTCCAAAACTATTTTGAGATTTCTAAGCCAGTCTTTGTAATTGGTTCCGGTCAGTCGGTTGGTCTCAAGAATACGGGTCAAAGGGTTTGAAGCCGACATTGTATCTGCAGAGAGTAAAGATTCTAGTTAGACTTTTGTACTTGATCCTAATCTGTTCTAAGGTCTTTTAGAACAAATGTGACTCCCACTATTTTCTCGAATTCCTCACACTCCCCTGGTAGGAAAACGGAAATCCCACACGACTAGGGTTTCTAGTGGGTACTGCGGTCCCACCGATTTACATGCCACCTCTCCTAACAGTTATTGGTGACACATAGATGGATGAGTGTACAACTCTTGTACAATGCTTCTCAAGCATGTTGCAGTGTAACTTGGTCTCTAAGCCATGAAAACCTCACCTAACAGTTATTGGTCCCATTTCTTAGTTAAGTCAGACCCACCGTATAACCGTAGGAATAAAGTCGTCATTGGGTCCTCACCTAACAGTTATTGGTGCCCAACCCCACCTTTACCCTACAACATCTCATGTCTATAGAGAGGTCCAGCCCCCCGATGCAACTTGACCACTGTGTCCAGCCGAGACAAATCAACATCAGAAAGGCCTTAGCAACTCTACTACAGTGGAAGACCTATTGACTTAATATTGGTTAATCAGGTCTTAGTGTTTGCAACTTGAGCCCTTCATAAGAGGTAATCGAACAATTGGCCAGGTAAGCAGGTGGGAGGCTCCCCTTACTCAGAGAGTAAGGTCCTAATTAAGTAACCACCTTTCATGCTTTCCTAGACACCAATTAGATCAATTAATCTAATATGACTTGCTCATGTCGGTTCACTCTCGACTTGATTGAGGAGGTTTTGTTTTAGGTCTCAATTGGGTTTGCTACATCACATGTAAACCTATCTACCTGACTCGCATTCACATCACATGCAAACGGCACATCACAGGCAGTTATAATCGCAGCATCAAATTAAAGCTAAACTTTAACTAGGTGATGATTATGGATTCTAATTAGGTCGTATTACAAGCACATGCACATCAATCGATCAAGTGGTCTTCAACTCTTGAATTGGTTCCAAGCCTCCTTGATTCGATCCTTGATCAACCCTTGATCCCATCGCCATCAACCGCTTGGATCACCTTTCATCTCATGCTTATGCTTCAACTTGATCGTTGATGTACATCACATCATAGAAATACAACCAGATGTAAAATAAAAATAAAAATAAATTACATCTCCTTTTAGGAGACACGCAGGCCTCTCAAAACATCAAATAAGATGCATGCAAGCATCTGAAAAATTACATGACATTGCAGATTACATCGCAGGTCATTACATTTGATACCAAAAGGGGTTGAATCCTATGATCATCACCGTATGCAACAATTATAATTTTCAGATCTGAAAACTAACTGATTGTATCATGACATAGGTCGCTGATCATGCTAATCATGATTCTAAACTTTGTAATCCCATTAACAATGTAATTAGAATCATCATTTTATCACATAAAAATCAGCATGCAAAAATCAGCACCCCTGAAAAATCTGCATGCAGAATTTTTCAGCATGCATGATCAATCAATTTTCAGATCTAATAAGCCTTTAGATATTTAATTCTTACCTTAATCTACGAAGCCTAGGCTCTGATACCACTGTTGGGAACCCGCCCATACCGCTGATATTTCAAAACAAAAATCAGATGGCAGCGGAATCGGCATGCACGGGTTCGACGTTCATCGCATGAACGTTGTTTCGAGACCTTTCGCAATTAGGTAAGAATTAAAACTTTTAAAACTAATAGGAAGATCAAATCTTCACCTTGCGCGGGTAGATGATCACCGCAAATCTGAATTCGTGGTTTTGGAAGAGGGTTCGCTTGAAGCCGTTCAAACGTCCGGCCTCTACGGGTATCCACACGAAGCAGGATCCGATCCAAGCTCTCTATCTCACCGGGGTGCTAGCTCCCTTGCAGAGATAGCTTTTGATGGCTGATCTCCTCTCTTTCAATCAACCCTTGATTGCACTTGAGAGGAGGAAGAAGAAGGATGAAGAAGAGGAAGAAGATCACAGCCCTTCGCAGCCTTCTTCTTTTCTTACGCGTTGAAGCCAAGAGGAAGGAGAAGGGATGCCGCCAAGCTTCAACTTGCTTGCACCTTGCTTGCAGCCTAACCAAGGGAGGAGAGGGGAGGGTGGCGGCAGCAAGAGGAGGATTCTTCAATGCGTTAGGGCGCCGGCCCCTAGTCCTCCTTTTATAAGGATTGGAGCTCCTAACAATTAGGAGTTCCATGATAACTTACCAAAGGAAGGGGGCGCCGGCCCTAGCTCTTCATGTCGCCCTAGCCAAGTGAAGAGGGGCTGATGTCCTTCTTACTTGGTTAACCTAATCCTCTTCCAAAGAGGATTAGGTGCCTCTCTCATGGTTTCATCCCAATCCAATTAGGATTAGCCAAATTGGGTTCAATCTATGCTAGTCCTAATCCAATTAGGACTTGAATGAACCATGACTCATTTGAACTCTTCAATCCTAATCCAATTAGGAGTCATGTTGATTCATTAGATTAATAATTAATTAGGACTTAAGGAATCCTAATTCAATTAGGATTTGTTTAATTCTAGTCCTAATCCAATTAGGACTCTAATTTGAATCCAAAGTCCTAATCCGATTAGGACTCTAGGAATCCTACTCCAAGTAGGAATCCAATTTTAATTCAAAACTCCTAATCTCATTAGGATTGAGGAATCCTATTCCAAGTAGGAATCCCAGTCCTACTCTAACTAGGATTTCCAGTCCTAATCCAATTAGAACTCTAGGTATCCTACCCGAAGTAGGATTTCTTGTTTCAAGTCCAATTAATTAATTCCCTTTCCTTCTTCAACTTCTTATCAATCAAATTGATTTCTTGTGATTCCTAATCACGATTTCAACCATCGGATCGGTCAATACTTCTAGTGTGTGTGACCCCATAGGTTCTATTCTGACTGGTAGTGAGATATATTGTGATCTCTATCTCAATATCATTGAAAACTCCTTTCAATGGGTTGGAACGATTCCAACTCAACTCATTAGGGTTTATCGATCATCAAGATAATCCCTATGAGTCCCACCATCCACCAGTGACACCTAGCAGCATGTAGTGGCTACCCAGCAGAATGGAATGATGAACCTCTAGGTGCAGTTAACGTGTGATACAGTCCTACTATCGTGGATCCCTACAGGACGGAGGTCATGGATAACTCGTCAAACCCCATCGTCTGTCATATGTCAAGATTTATTCGACTTGAGTTCGATAGTGAAAAACTCCTTTTCCACTTCATATTTCTGCCCTGGCCAAGGTCTTAGAACTCAGTCTAACAAATCACATAGGATCACTCCTCTTCTATCAAGGTCGATAGATTCCTTATAGGTGCATACCCTGCTCCTACAGTGAACCTACTGCAGCCAATCTACACTGCATGGACCCGTATGGCTAGAGACCATGTATGTGTGCAGTCAAACTACAATAACCTCACTGTGAGTAGCTGAAGCACCGTAGGTCAAAGGACCAGTCACACTACTGCAACATCAAGCAAGTCACCGACGAGTGGATAGACATCCAAGTGACTTCTTGTCTTGGTCACGCTCAGTACCCTTGTTCTCTAACAAGCACCTGCACTATCACTTCAGTGTCCCTACACTGTGGACTCAAGTCTCGTCCATCCAGAAGGAAAGTGATCTGTGTACTGATCGGATCGATCACCGTCCTCGTGATGATCCATTGATCAGGAGCATTTAGAAATTAATCACCAATGATACATGGCTCAAATTCTCAACTCTTGAGAATATGTATCATCATCTTATTAATTCCTTGGACGATTCATAGACACATAAATAATATGAATGAAAAGATGCCTTTTATTTATTCAATAATAAACAGTCAAGTACAAAATTATGTCCCTAGAATCAACAATGTGTCAGCCAAATTGGCTTCTAGGGCATACATCTAACACACACTCCTTGGTTAAGAGGACAACCAACGTATACATCACACAATGACCTAATCTTGATAATGCTGTTGTCTTAGTAACAACATATCATTTGGTCGCGAACTGGTTTAAGAACTCGAACATAAATCCTCCTTTATCATTAATAAGTCCTAAGGACTTCATCATATAAGAGTTCATTTGAAGATGTAAAATGATGAATAATGCCAAATAATATTTTATTTAATTTGTCAATTCATTTACAAAACCCAATCATCAACATGCTGACGATTGACATTTAGGATATAATTTCCAACATTTACAACCTTCTAGTGGTTGCTACCTGGATCAGACTGGTATCTGCTCACTACTCCTAGTGAGTATGCCACGTCTGGTCTAGTACATGTCATGACATACATTATAGATCCAGTTGCCGAAGCATATGAAATTCTATCCATACTCTCTCTTTCTTGAGGGGTTGTCGGACAATCCCTCTTAGAGAGGTTAATTCCATGGCCTATCGGAAAATAGCCTTTCTTGAAATTAATCATGCTGAACCTCTTCAGCAAAGTATCAATATACGTAGATTGGGATAATCCGAGCAATCTTCTAGATCTATCTCTATAGATCTTCATCCCTAGAATGTAAGATGCTTCTCCCAAATCTTTCATGGCAAATTGAGATGATAGCCATACCTTTATTCCTTGTAATGCAGGAATATCATTCTCGATTAAAAGAATGTCATCCACATACAAAATAAGAAATATAATAACTGAATCATTTGCCCATTTATAAATGCAAGGTTCCTCTTCATTCTTAATGAAGCCATACATTTTGATTTTCTTATCAAAGTGTATGTTCCAACTCCGAGAAGCTTGTTTTAATCCATAAATGGATCTTTGAAGCTTGCACACCTTAGACTCATCTGTAGATGTAAAACCTTCAGGTTGTATCATATACACCTCCTCTTCTAAATCTCCATTTAGAAATTCGGTCTTTACATCCATTTGCCAGATTTCATAGTCTAAATATGCTGCTATCGCAAGCACAATTCGAATGGACTTGAGCATTGCCACGGAAGAAAACGTCTCGTCATAGTCAATACCTGCTAGTCAACTTTAAGGACCACGCAATAGCACGTATCTAATAGGATAGTGATTACGGGTATCGATCCATAGGGATTGAGGAACAGTTATTTTCTTAAAAATATTTAAAAAAGAGAGTGAGGATGATAGTGTTATTTCGATGATTAATACAACTATTGAGGGAATATCAAATTAATAATTCAGTTTAATGTGATACATCACTAATGAATACAACACCCTCGATACATTCATGATATATTAAGAGAATGAGATCAAGACGTCTTTCAATGATTGACAACGAGATAAAATTTGTAGTAGAAAAGTGATAGAGAACTCTTTATTCTAATTCAGCAAAGTTTCAAGTGAAAGATACTCTTAAGGGCAAAACAGTAATTTTCATTATTAAGGGTATGTAGCTCTATCGTGGCATGCATTCAAAATTGCTTGAAATATGTTTCATTGATTATATGAATTAGTCTAACTTTAAGATGCAGGAAAGTGTGGATTGAGTAGACCCCAGATTAAGTGGAGTCGACCCTGGCACACCTTGGAACCATCTGGCACACCCCTGCAAAAATGGCACAGATGAACAGTAAGTGGAGTCGACCCCATGTATCTTTGAGTCGACCTCAGGAGAGGAGCCGACCCCAAAGATCCTTGAGTCAACCCCAGCTTCAAGCCTCAAGAAAACAATTCTCTGAAATTTACTGAGAGGGCCGACTCCAAGTTTCCTTAAGCCGACCCCAGGAACACTTCAACTGACCCCAACTAAACATGAGCCAACCCCAAGGATATGTACTCAAAAACCACATCTCTGGAATCTCTTAGAGGGTCGACCTCAATGGAGCTTAAGTCAACCCCACTATAGCATGGGTCTGTTGGGTTTCCCAGTGCCCTAGGGCGCAGCGGAAGATACGGGATTATAAAATTTTCTTATAAAACTCATTATATGAAACCCTAATAAGCCAAGATCACCTTAATAGTATAACCAAATAATGTAGAAAATATAATCTTGGTATAGAAGAATACCTATCATGTTATATCCAATATGTCTGAAGATGTCCTAAGGTGCCCAAATGTTCACCCTCCGATGTTGATCCACACAGGAATGGGTTCAAGACTCTAGCTCCACCAAAACTTGATTCTAATTGTTCAATCCTTCCAAAGGATTTAATTGGCTGATTTTTCTTCACTTCCTTCTTCCTTTCTACCTCTAAAAACATTCACTAGCCTTTTTGTCCTAAAGAAGACCCTCTTGTCTTGGGTTAGGACAAAAGAGAGAGGCTTGTAAGAAAGAAGGGATAAGGGAGAGAGAAGGAGAGGCTTTTTCTTGGATGATCTTTAGAACCCCAAGGCACCTCCTTATTTATAAGAGATGGAGGGATGCATCATAAAGGGATGTATCCTATCCACACACCTCATCATGATGAGGCATGTGCCGAGAGAGGCATCCCATCATGATGGGGTGCTAAGGAGAAGGGTGTATCAACTTCTTTCTCATGTCTTCCTCTTAAATCCTGATGATCCAAGGGCCCAAATGTAGTGAACCAAAGCCAATGGTCCAGATCTAGGTGCCATCTAATGGTCCAGATCAAGGCATCATCATCCAGGATGCCATCCAATGGTCCACAAGCAAGATGCCATCACCGATGGTCCAGATTCAGGCGCTGAGCAACGGTCCAGATCTTTCATCCAGAGAGCCATCCAGTGGTCCAGATTCAGGCGCTGACCAATGGTCCAGATCCTTCATCCAGAGAGCCATCCAGTGATCCAGATTCAGGTGCTGACCAATGGTCCAGATCCTTCATCCAGGAATCCATCCAATGGTCCAGATGAAGGCACCAACCAGTGGACCAGATCCTTCATCCAGGGAGCGATCCATGTTGGGTTTTCCAGTGCCCTAGGGCGCAGCGGAAGATACGGGATTATAAAATTTTCTTATAAAACCCATTATATGAAACCTTAATAAGCCAAGATCGACTTAATAGTATAACCAAATAATGTAGAAAATATAATCTTGGTATAGAAGAATACTTATCACGCTATATCCAATATGTCTGAAGATGTCCTAAGGTGCCCAAATGTTCACCCTCCGATGTTGATCCACACAGGAATGGGTTCAAGACTCTAGCTCCACCAAAACTTGATTCTAATTATTCAATCCTTCCAAAGGATTTAATTGGCTGATTTTTCTTCACTTCCTTCTTCCTTTCTACCTCTAAAACATTCACTACCCTTTTTGTCCTAAAGAAGACCCTCTTGTCTTGGGTTAGGACAAAAGAGAGAGGCTTGTAAGAAAGAAGGGATAAGGGAGAGAGAAGGAGAGACTTTTTCTTTGATGATCTTTAGAATCCCAAGGCACCTTCTTATTTATAAGAGATGGAGGGATGCATCATAAAGGGATGCATCCCATCCACACACCTCATCATGATGAGGCATGTGCCAAGAGAGGCATCCCATCATGATCGTGTGCTAAGGAGAAGGGTGTATCAACTTCTTTCTCATGTCTCCCTCTTAAATCCTGATGATCCAAGGGCCCAAATGCAGTGAACCAAAGCCAATGATCCAGATCTAGGCACCATCTAATGGTCCAGATCAAGGCATCATCATCCAGGGTGCCATCCAATGGTCCAGAAGCAAGATGCCATCACCGATGGTCCAGATTCAGGCGTTGAGCAATGGTCCAGATCTTCCATCCAGAGAGCCATCCAGTGGTCCAGATTTAGGCGCTGACCAATGGTCCAGATGCTTCATCCAGAAATCCATCCAATGGTCCAGATGAAGGCGCCAACCAGTGGACCAGATCCTTCATCCAGAAAACCATCCAATGCTCCAGAAGTGAAGGCCCTATCAAACCCAATCCAATTGGGTTTAACCAACTTAAAGAAAACATTAAACCTAATCAAACCAGGTCTAATTAAAGCCAAATGGGTTCCAACTCTTGGCTAACCCATATTAGGTCATGATCTAATCATATTAGATCAACCTAACCTAAGAATCAGATTCGAATTTAATTTGAATCAGGAGCTAGGGTTTGCAACACGTGCTAGCATGTTCATCTTGCAAACATGATCTAATCCAATTAGACCCTTGATCAATTCCCTTGTGTGTGACCCATTGGGTTCCTTATCTTAGCCAGCAGTAGGTGTAGGTGCAAGTTGACCTAACCTGATTAGAATACCTCTAATCCAATTTAGGTTCAATTTAGTGCTAAACCTGACTTAGCGATGAGAACCTTTCTGATGCTTTGATCTAATCAAACTCTTTGATCCGATCAACCCACAAGACATGATTGACGTCTAGCAAAGTATCATGTCTACCCGGATGAGGAATGTATTGGACAAATCCAAACATACCCTTCAGTGGCAAGTTACTGTGCAATTCAATCCCTCAGTCATGCTACATCCTGAATAAGTGCATGAGTATGGATCAATATCAAACTCAATCACTTATTCATGTCTCTCTCAATCTTTTATATGATAATTCAAACAATGAAACATTAGAAACTCTTTCTAATATTCATTTTGCTTTGATCAAAGGCTTCTTGAATCATCATAAGATTAGAGTAAGTAGGATGTTACCTTCTCTTACTAGAAGTGACTGATTCCTTGTTGACCTACTCACAACCTTCGTACAAAATCCACCATATCCAGAATACCCCGTACACAATGCAATGTCATGAATGAGGGTAAACCAAAACATAGCTTCAAGTGCACAAGGTACCATGGTGATCTCAGGTCTAAGGATCACTTGCACAACTCCCACTATGAGAACCCTCTTTTGATAATTAAGTAAGAATCTATAAGATGTTCTCATGGCTGGTCATTTCAGTGAACTCATTCCTCTAATGAGCACCCACATCTTTGTATTAGTGTCTCACACAAGTGATTGTGAGATCAATCACCCTCTACATTGAGCATACATAAGATGTGCCAGTCTTTCCGGTAATATTGATCCCCGACTCAATATACCAATTTGACTGGAAATATTCTAAATTAGGATTTTAGGTCTCACTGGTTTGATCTCATCATAACCCTAAAACCAATGTCCAAATTTATGGGGTTCATCATCCAATAATAAAATAGATAAGCAGCAAATGATGAAACACAATGCCTTTATTGATATATATCGAGTGTCAAAGTACATGATTTGGAGGATTACAAAGAGAAACCCATCAAATGATTGGCTTATAGGGCAACAAGTGGTATCAGAGCCATAGGTCTCGAGTTCGAAACCCAGGCATCACGTTGGGGGGGGGGATTGTTGGCGGAGGCCTGAGGGGCCGAGTCAACGTTGGCGGAGGCCTGGAGGGCCGAGTCAGTCCTGCCGCCTGCCAACGTGGATGCGCTGGAGGAGTAGGGTGGGTTATGCCACTAGGGGGTCCCTGAACCCACTGGCGAGGCCCTGTCGGAGTCCGGAGTTGGGCGAGGCTTGGTCGGAGTCGACTCGTGGCGCTTTACGGGGGCGACTCCGATGATGAACGGTTTGAATCCTTGTTTTTCTATTTTTCTGAGAGGGTCGCCTCGGCGCTCTACGGGGACGTCTCGGCTTGTTGACCCCCTAATGGATTTTGATGAATACAAAACACTAGAGTATAATTCTATTTATCTTAAGAATTTACTTGAGAATTTTAGGTGTTTAATTAAGAATATTGTTAAGAAATGTCTAGGCAAGTTCCCATAATTTTTATGAATTTATTGAAGAATTTTTTAAGTTGAAGAAAACAGATCAGGGACAGCCGAGACGTCTCCGGTTTGTCCCAGAGATGTCTCTGGCACAAACAGGAAGAACTGGCACGTCGGGAGACGTCCCCGGCACCTGGCGAGGCGTCTCGCAGGGTCGGAGTCGACTCTCTCAGTAGCGGAGTCGACTCTCTCAGTGGCGGCAGAAAGGCTGATTTCAAGAGATGCGCGCGAGCCGTCTCCACAGGACGAGGAGTCGTCCCCGCAAGTAAAAAGCAGACTTCCCGAGTCGTCCCCGAGGTAGCGGAGTCGGCTCTCTCAGGGTATTCCAGAGGATGTCTTTTTCAGTGATAAGGCAGCGGAGACGTCCCCTGAAAGAGCGGAGTCGACTCTCTCAGAGAATTCCAGAAGACATGTTTTTCGGAGATATAACGGCGGAGTCGTCCCCAAGGCAGCGGAGTCGTCCCCATGCAAAAAGCGCAAACAAGCCGAGACGTCCCCGTAGAGCGCCGAGGCGACCCTCTCAGAAAAACAGAAAAACAAGGATTCAAACCGTTCATCATCGGAGTCGCCCCCGTAAAGCACCGAGTCGACCCCAAACATCGTCAAAAGTAAAATCTTACAGCCGAAACGTCTCGCGATGAAGCGGAGACGTCTCCGGAGCGCCTGGGACGCGACTGACAACTTTTGCAGGTATGGTTTGAATTTCAAATCTCTTTAACTTTATCTCTAACGGCTATATTTGCTTTTTGGGCTATAAAAGGGAGCTCTTAAGTGCTTTCCAACAACTTCTCAAAAAAACCCAACACAAGATCATTCAAGAGAGAAGAAAGAAAAAGAGGTTCAAGGGAGTTAGTGCATTCAAGTGAAGAAATCAAGTGCCTTCAAGCTTCCCAAGTGATTTCGTGCTCAACTACTCTCTTCCGGTAGGCATTCAAAGCTCACATTCAAGCCAACGCGATCTACATCGGAAGAACCACCATTTTCCACGCTTCCAACGGCTAAAAGGGTTCTTCCGGGTTTCATTGTTTATCATTGTTATATTTGCTTATTTAGAGCTTTCAAATCTTTTGTAAAACTTTTTCAATATTGTGCTTGTTCCAGTCAAGGGACTTGAAACAAGGGAAAGGCGTCCCAAGCCTAGGTGAAATTGGGGGTTTTAGGGTTCGTTGTTAGCCCGGTGTAAAACAACGAGTTGGGTAGTGCACTCGCAAAACTACCGTACTGTAATCTTGGATTATAGTGGAAATTCCCAAAGATGCTTTGGGGAGTGGATGTAGGAGCAGTGGAAGCTCCGAACCACTATAAAAGCTTGTGTTTGCAATTGTCTGTTTTCATACCTTTATTTTTACTTTAGCTCATACATTTGTGTGTTTTATTAGACAAAAAGTTTTAAAACACCCAATTCACCCCCCTCTTGGGTGACCATCTCTGGACAACAGAGAGTAACCTTGGTGGGTTTTAGTTCACCAAGTCCTAATTGTTCATAAACTGAATAGGGAAGTAAGTTAACACTTGCACCTAAATCCAGAAGGGCTCGTTGTATCCTGAAGTTTCCTATGATGCAAGATATGGTAGGACAACCAGGATCTTTATATTTAGGTGGGGTGTTGTGTTTGAGAATAGCACTCACCTGTTCAGTTAGAAAAGCTTTCTTTTGTACGTAAAGCTTTCGCTTTATGGTACAAAGATCTTTTAAAAATTTGGCATAAGATGGGATCTGCTTAATGGCATCTAATAGAGGAATGTTAATCTTTACTTGTTTAAAGATATCCAAAATTTCTTGATCAGGTACTCCTTTTTTAGCTGCAAGCAAGCGCTGAGGAAATGGAGCAACTATTTTATGATGAGGTATTGGATCATCTTGTTCATTATCATCTTCATCCTTCTTTTCAATAGATTTTTTAGGTTTGTCATCTTTTGTCGGAATTTCTTTGTTAATTATTTTTCCGCTACGAAGGGTTGTGACAGACTTAACTTGCTCAAATTTAGGTTGGGATGAACTTGCTTCATGGACCTCATGTTGACCCTTTGGGTTAGATTGAGGTTGGGCTGGAAATGTCTGTTGCCCAGAGATGGTCACCCAAGAGGGGGGTGAATTGGGTGTTTTAAAACTTTTTGCCTAATTAAAAATAAAACACACAAATGTATGAACTAAAGTAAAGATAGAGGTATGAGAACAATCAATCGCAAACACAAGGTTTTATAGTGGTTCGGAGCTTCCACTGCTCCTACATCCACTCCCCAAAGCACCTTTGGGAATTTCCACTATAATCCAAGATCACAGTCCGGTAGTTTTGCTAGTGCACTACCCAACTCGTTGTTTTACACCGGGCTAACAACGAACCCTATAACCCCCAATTTCACCTAGGCTTGGGACGCCTTTCCCTTGTTCCAAGTCCCTTGACTGGAACAAGCACAATATTGAAAAAGTTTTACAAGGATTTAAAAGCTCTCAAGAAGCAAATAAAACAGTGAGAAATAATAGAACCCGAAAGAACCCTTTTAGCCATTGGAAGCGTGGGAAATGGTGGTTCTTCCGATGTGGATCGCGTTGGCTTGAATGTGAGCTTTGAATGCCTAGCGGAAGAGAGTAGTCGAGCACGAAATCACTTGGGAAGCTTGAAGGCACTTGATTTCTTCACTTGAATGCACTAACTCCCTTGAACCTCTTTTTCTTTCTTCTCTCTTGAATGATCTTGTGTTGGGTTGGTCAGAAGTTGTTGGAAAGCACTTAAGAGCTCCCTTTTATAGCCCAAAAAGCAAATATAGCCGTTAGAGATAAAGTTAAGGGAGTTTGAAATTCAAACCAAACCTGAAAAAGTTGTCAGTCGCGTCCCAGGCGCTTCGGAGACGTCTCCGCTTCAACGCGAGACGTCTCGGCTGTAAGATTTTACTTTTGACGTTGTTTGGAGTCGACTCGGCGCTTTACGGGGACGACTCCGATGATGAACGGTTTGAATCCTTGTTTTTCTGTTTTTCTGAGAGGGTCGCCTCGGCACTTTACGAGGACGTCTTGGCTTGTTTGCGCTTTTTGCATGGGGACGACTCCGCTGCCTTGGGGACGACTCCGCCGTTATATCTCCGAAAAACAAGCCTTCTGGAATTCTCTGAGAGAGTCGACTCCGCTCTTTCAGGGGACGTCTCCGCTGCCTTATCACCGAAAAAGACATCCTCTGGAATACCCTGAGAGAGTCGACTCCGCACTCTCTGGGGACGACTCGGAAACTCAACTTTTACTTGCGGGGACGACTCTGCGTACTGTGGAGACGGCTCGCGCGCATCTCTTGAAATCGGCCTTTCTGCCGCCACTGAGAGAGTCGACTCCGTTTCTGAGAGAGTCGACTCCGACCCTGCGAGACGCCTCGCCAGGTGCCGGAGACGTCTCCAAACGTGCCAGTTCTTCCTGTTTGTGCCAGAGACGTCTCTGGAACAAACCGGAGACGTCTCGGCTGTCCCTGATCTGTTTTCTTCATCTCAAAAATTCTTCAATAAATTCATAAAAATTATGGGAACTTGCCTAGACATTTCTTAACAATATTCTTAATTAAACACATGAAATCCTCAAGTAAATTGTTAAGATAAATGGAATTATACTCTAGTGTTTTGTATTCATCAAAATCCATTAGGGGGTCAACAATCTCCCCCTTTTTGATGATGACAAAACACTGAGTATATGCAAAATTCGAAATTTAAACATATAAACAGTATTTGATCAGATGTACAAGTATAATGTTTTGATTAGAGCTAGATACAGTGTGCATAATTCAAAATAGTCAATTTTCAGTTCTATCCTTATGCATAAGATTGATCTTAATAGCTCTTAAGCAATTTTAGCATATCAACTGAATTTGAATCAAGTTAAAATGAAATATTGATGCTAAAGATAATTGAAAGCTAAGTTCTTTTTGACTCCCCCTTTCTTTTTCAGAAGGGCAATTATCTTAAAGCCAATATTCTTCAATTTTATCTTTTCTAATTCAACTTTAAGTATGAGTGTAAATTTTGCATTCCATATTCAGGTTCTACTCCATATATAAGTTCTATATATATACTCCCCCTTTTTGTCATCAACAATGAAGGGGACAAATTATACGTAGGTACTTAAAGCACAATTCCTAGGGGAATTCAGCATATTACAATGAACCACTCAAGGATATTCAAGTTATGCTCCCTCTGTCTATTGTTTTATTAATGAATTCAGAATTCATTTCACTCCCCCTTTGATATTCAGGTTGTGCTCCCCCTGTTTCATATGCATTGATAAGTTGTGTCAAATTTACATACACAAGGTTTCAAAAGGAATTGTATGTCATTCATTGTAAACATTTGAAGTCATTACAAGGTTAAAATGGAAATCATTACAAGTATTGATTCCTAATACAAAAGAAGTTTCAAAATGAGCCTAGGGTTTTACAAAAACAGATGAACTCTAGATGTCTACAAAATGTCCCTCATCGGCGACGTTGCTCATAAGCCCTAGCAGCTGCATCTATAAATGCATTAATTGAGTCCAGTAGAGTTTTGAACTGCTCTCCTTGAGATTGATGGAAGGCTGCCACTAATGCTTCAAATTCAATGCTTGCCCTTTCAATTCTTCCTCTAAGTTGGGCAGCCACGGTGCCCACATTGCCTCCAGGGCTTGTCAACTCTTGAAGACCATCTGAAATGTTCCTCAAGCTGTCTTGTAGCTCAATTGATCTGAAGGTTTGGGTGGCACTCACACTAACTAGTTCTTGCGCTGTAGCTTCTATCTAAGTTCTGATTTCCTTCAACTCTTGTAGAAGCCCTTCATGTGAGGCTCTGATGGGGGCCAACTCAGTAGAGATCATCGATCTCATTTCCTCCCTCATTTGCTGGCATATCACAGATGCTAAAGTGCGCATCTGTTCTTCTGATAGGGAGAAGGGCCCAGTGACTGTAGGAGGAGGTGGCATAGAGGTGGAAGGTCCAGCTGAGCTGGAGGGTATATCAGGAAAGTCCATGTGGCTGAGTGGAGGAGAGTGGTGGTCAGGCTCCTGATGTGGGATCTCAGGGTCTAAGGTTTGAGCTTTTCTTTTTGGTACCTTAACCCATGACCCATCTACCTTGTGAAACTCCATTCTACGCATTGTGCTCTCATTATAATAGTCGGTGTTTCTCAAGGGTTTTGCAGGTTCATTTTCTGGAATGTGAACCTTAAAATGTTTGAATACTAGGGTAAAGATCATCCCATAGGGTATGCTAAACCTAGAATACCTATGACATATAGCAATGTAGTTCAACATAAGTCTAGGGAGGTTTAGGGAAATCCCTAGTAGGATGTGGTGCATGATAACTAGGTCTCGCTCCGAAACAAAATCGAAGCGACCGGTTTTTGGAAACAAGACCCGGTTGACAATACTCAAAAGTAGTCTCATTTCGGCATTTAGGTCTTGTGAGTTCACTACATCAAGAGGCCCGCAGTCCTCTCGTCCTAAAAGCAAGTTTAGGGCTATTTCCCTTTGGGGATGTGAGGTCGGAGCCTCACCGTCCTTAGGGATTTGCAAGACGCTAGATAGGACATCCTCATTAATCTCTACCAACGTCCCCCGGACATATGCAGTGTACCCTAAGTCCCCTAAGGCCATATTACTAAACATCTCTCTAACTAGGCCGGGGTAGGTCGATGTATTGAGGGTACAAAGGTATTCCTACCCTTGGGCACGGAGTTTCTCTCCAATAGAGAACCCCTCACTATCTAGAAAATGGAAATCTATATACCTACCGGTGGTTACTGTGCGATTCGCACAGGAAATGGTCATGGTTGGCGGAGCAACCGGAGGGGACGGCGCGGATGGCTCTTCCCTCCGTTCCTCACCGTCGGTTGCTACCCTAGGACGCCTCCCACCGGTTCGTCTAGCCCTCTTAGGTGCCATGGATGCTAGGGTTTGTGATGGAGAGCAAATGGAGGCTAGGGTTTGTAGTGGAGAGCAAATGGAGGCTAGGGTTTTTGTTTTTGTCGGGGATGGAAGAGAATAGCTCGGGTCGGCTTGAGCTGTTTCACCTATTTAAAAACCCTCGTTCGGTCCCCGAGACGTCTCCGCGACTGATGCGAGACATCTCACCGGGGGGACGTCTCTGCGATTTGCCAGAGACGTCTCCGGCACTGAAAAATTTCAGACTAATTTCTATCTTTTCCCAATTTATTTTACTCAATCACACTAATCAACATGATTTCTTTTGGTGAATACAGAGTGAGTTTGTTTGTGATCCTCCCCCTTAATAATACATCCTATAAAAGTTTGTGAGGATGATAGTGTTATTTTGATGATTAACAAGCAATTATCTAGAGTATGCTATAAGTTAAATTGATACTTCATTTATAAGTTCATTACTCTCAGTATATTTGGTTAATTGAAAATAGATACATGACCTTGTTCATTTGAATGAATCTAACCTTGAGAATGCAGCAAAGTGTGGATTGAGTCGACCCAAAGGTTGATTGGGTCGACCCCGGCACATCAAGAAATCATTTGGCACACTCCTGCACAAATGGCACAAATGAACAGTGAGTTGGGTCGACCCAAGGTAAGCATGAGTCGACCCAACCTTGAAGAACCTCAAAAACACAACTGAAGAATGCTCTCTGGATTTACTGAGAGGGTCGACCCAAACAGTGGTTGAGTCGACCCAAGCTTGAGTCGACCCAAACCCTGAGAGGGTCGACCCAAAGGCAAGACAGAAAGACAGACAGAAAATGGTTCTCTGGAATTACTGAGAGGGTCGACCCAAGAAGAAGTTGAGTCGACCCAAGTGGACTTTGAGTCGACCCAAAGAATGGTTGGGTCGACCCATGGGAAGGAAGGCTGAAATTGAAGTTTCTGTGGTTTCTGAGAGGGTCGACCCAAGGAATGTTTGAGTCGACCCAAGGACAGGTTGAGCCGACCCAAACACGGGCTGAACAGTAACGGCTAGTTCTGCAACTGTACTTTTTGTCCTTCCCAAGGTGAGTAACGGCTAGTTTTTCAAATCTAACCATTGGGACTTGTCCTAAGAAGGTGGGAAGCTATTTAAAGGGGCACTATTCATCAGAGAGAACAACTTTTGTGTGGAATATCAAAGAGTACCCAAGAATACAAAAGTGCCCTAATCTTCTTCATCAAGAGCTTCATTCAAGAATCAAAGAAAGGGATTGAGCAGATTCAAAGAGGCATCAAGAGCTCCATCCCCCTTAAAGAGTGAAGCATCCTTGACAAAGAAGAGCAAAGCGACTTCAAAGCGATAAATACTTTCGAACTCTTCCTTGTAGCTTATATTGTTTCATATGCTCATTTAGGAGTTTGAATCTTTCCTTTTGTTTATTAAACACTTTGTAAAGGTTCGTTGGTGAGCCCGCAAAACCAACAAAGATTTTTGGTGAACCCGGAAAACCAAAGTGTAAAGGTTAGTTGGTGAGCCCGCAAAACCAACAAAGGTTTTTGGTGAACCCGGAAAACCAAAGTGTATAGGTTCGTTGGTGAGCCCGTAAAACCAACAAAGGTTTTTGGATTGTGAGCCCGGAAAACAATCCAACTGTAATCTGCGAGATTATAGTGAATTCCCAAGGGGACGCTTGGGGAGTGGACGTAGGTGCTAAGGAGAGCACCGAACCACTATATATTGTTGTGTTTGTGTTGTGCTTGTGTTTTCATTTACTCTTGCATCATCTTCTACTCTTGCGTTAGTTTAACTCACTCAAATAGCTTAAGAAAGCATCCACCGCACTTAATTAAGAAAACGTTTAAAGCACCAAAATTTAGAAGAAACCAATTCACCCCCCCTCTTGGCTTGTCACCTTGGGCAACAAGTGGTATCAGAGCGAGGTGCTCTAATAGTGCTCATTGATCTAACAATCAAGAGTTAAAGATCATGACAACCCAAGTGGGATGTGCAATGAGTGAGGGGCAATCCACAAATAGACCACCTCTATTTAATGGCACAAACTACACATATTGGAAAGCTAGAATGAGGATATTCATTCAAGCTTCGGACTATGAACTGTGGCAAATCATCACTAGAGGACCTCACACACCCACACTTAACATAGATGGCACTATCATACCCAAACCAGAAATGGATTGGAATGAAAGTGATAGAAGATTAGCACAGTTAAATGCAAAAGCTGTAAATACACTTTACTGCTCTTTAGATGTAAATGAATTTAATAGAATATCCACTTGCACCACCGCCAAAGAAATTTGGGATAGACTTGAGGTCACACATGAAGGGACCAATCAAGTTAAGGAGTCCAAGATAAACATATTAGTACACAAGTATGAACTGTTTAAAATGGAATCTACTGAGTCCATAACTGATATGTTTACTCGTTTTACTGATATTATAAATGGGCTTAAAAGTTTAGGAAAGTCTTATTCTAGCTCTGATTTGGTGCGTAAAATTCTCAGGTCTCTACCAAGAAATTGGGAGGCCAAGGTAACCGCTATTCAAGAGGCAAAGGACCTCAACACACTGCAGTTAGAGGAGCTCCTAGGATCTCTCATGACCCATGAGTTGACAATGAGGCAAAATTCAGAAGATGAGGTCAAGAGAAGAAAACCCATTGCCCTAAAGACTACCATCCCTAGACAACAAACTGAATCGGAAGATTCAGATGATGATGAAGATATTGATGAAGAAGGGATGGCAGTGCTTGGGAGAAAATTCAGAAGATTCATGAGAGGTAAGAATAAGTTCCATAAAAAGAAACCCTTTCTTAAAGGTAACTCAAGCAAAGAAAAGGTTAAGGATAAGGAAAAAGAAAAGGAGACTCCCATTTGCTATGAGTGTAACAAACCCGGGCATTATAAGATAGATTGCCCAGATTTGAAGTGGATGGCAAGAAAGTTGAAAAAGAAGAATTTTATGGCCGATTGGAGTGAAAGTGAGGAATCAAGTTCGGAGGACGAAGATCATCAAGACACGGCCCAAATATGTCATATGGCCAATGACGATGAGGTAGATTCTGAACTTGACTGTGATTTTACTGTTGATGAATTGCATGATGCATTCTTAGAACTCATGGAAGAACATAAGAAAGTAATTAATAAAAATAAAGCTCTAAAAGAAGAAAATCAATCTCTCATTAAAGATAAGATAAAACTGTCTCATAACTATGAAACATTAAGTAGGAAACTTGAAAATGAAACCAAAAATCTAATTGCTGAAAATGTCAAGCTAAAAGAAGATGCTGAAAAATATAAATCTTTGGTAGATAGATTTACTCTTAGTTCTACCAAATTAAACTTGATTCTTGATAGCCAAAAAGCTGTATATGATAAGGCCGGTTTAGGGTACAGAACAAATAGGAAACAAAAACTCTTAAAGAATATTTTTGTAAAAGCTAAAAGGGAAAATATTACTTGTTATTGTTGTAATAAGATAGGACATAGAGCATATGAATGTAATTTTAGAAAGTCTAGTCAAAACAGATCAAGTAATAATCAAAAGATAAAATTCAAGAAAGTTTGGGTTCCAAAAGGAACATGGAGTACTAACCCTAAAGGACCCAACTTAGCTTGGGTACCTAAAGGTTCTTCTTGATCTTGATTGCAGGTGTGTCTTGCAGCTGATAAAATAGAAAAACGATGGTATCTAGATAGTGGTTGTTCAAGACACATGACCGGTGACGAAGATCAATTTGTCACCTTGGAACCAAAGAAAGGTGGAGTAGTGACCTATGGAGACAATGGTAAAGGGTATATCATTGGAAAGGGTAAAATTTTCATTGCTCCATCTATTTTTATAGAAAATATTTTATTAGTTAAGGGTTTGAAACATAACTTTCTTAGCATAAGTCAATTTTGTGATAAAGGATTTAAAGTTACATTTGAAGCATCTGTATGCATAATCACAAATCCTAAAGATAATAGCATTGTACTTGTAGGACAAAGGCAAAGAAATATTTACTTAGTAGATCTTCATGAGTTAGGCAAGAAAAATGGTTTATGCTTAATTACTAATGAAGAAAAAAAAATTGAAACTAGTTGGCTTTGGCATCGAAGATTAGGACATGCTAGTATGGAATTAATATCAAAACTAGTTAAGAAGGAATTAATAAAGGATGTGCCAAAATTGATTTTTGAAAAGGACAAAATATGTGGACCATGTTCATTGGGAAAACAAACTAAGTCATCTTTCAAATCGAAAAACGTAGTATCAACAACTAGACCATTTGAACTCATACACATGGATTTATTTGGACCTACTAGAACTACAAGTCTAGGAGGAAAGAAATATGGACTAGTTATTGTTGATGATTTTTCAAGGTATACATGGGTTTCATTTTTGGCACATAAGAATGAAGCATTTTCAGAATTTTTGAAACTATATAATAAAATCATAAATGAAAAGAAACTCACCTTAGTAGCCATTCGAAGTGATCATGGTACTGAATTTAAAAATCAACACTTCGAGGAATTTTGCACTAAAAATGGAATATCACATCAATTTTCAGCACCTAGAACGCCTCAACAAAATGGGGTTGTTGAAAGGAAAAATAGGACATTGGCAGAAATGGCACGCACAATGTTATGCGAGTCAAATCTTCCAAAGTACTTTTGGGCTGAAGCTATAAACACCTCTTGCCATATTCTAAATCGAGTTTTAATACGACCTATAACTAAGAAAACTCCTTATGAACTTTGGAAGAATAAGAAACCAACTGCAAAATATTTTAAAGTGTTTGGATGTAGATGTTTTATCTTAAATAATGGCAAGGAGGACTTAAGTAAATTTGATGCCAAGTCAGATGAAGGTATCTTCTTAGGATACTCCACATCTAGCAAGACATACAGAGTATTCAACAAAAGAACCTTAGTAGTAGAAGAGTCAGTCAATATTATATTTGATGAGTCTGATAGTGAGTCTGCTAGGAAAGAAAATACTATTGATGATGATACAGGAATTATCGACTTTGAAAAGTTGAAAATTGATGACGTGCCAAATCAAGATAAGGGAGATGATTGCGTGCCACCACAACCCCAAGACGTGCCAAAAGAATGGAGGTATGCACATGGACATCCTAAAGACTTAATCATTGGTGATCCATCTCAAGGGGTAAGAACTCGATCATCTCTTAGAAATTTAAATGATTATCTTGCTTTCGTTTCACAATTAGAACCTAAAACTTATGAAGAGGCTGAAAAAGATACTAACTGGATAAATGCCATGCAAGAGGAATTAAATCAATTTAAAAGAAGTAATGTATGGACATTAACTGAAAGACCAAAGCATAATTCAGTAATTGGAACAAAATGGGTATTTAGAAATAAATTAGATGAAAATGGATTAGTTATAAGGAATAAGGCTAGACTTGTAGCTAAGGGATACAATCAAGAAGAAGGAATAGATTTTGATGAGACATTTGCTCCTGTAGCTAGATTAGAGGCTATTAGATTGCTTCTGGCATTTGCATGTTTCATGGATTTTAAATTATATCAAATGGATGTGAAGAGTGCATTCTTAAATGGTATTATTGAGGAGGAAGTATATGTAGAACAACCTCCAGGATTTGAAAATCATGAATTGCCAAATCATGTGTTTAAACTACATAAGGCATTATATGGATTAAAGCAAGCACCTAGGGCTTGGTATGATCGACTAAGTAAATTTCTGCTTGAAAATGATTTTTGTAGAGGAAATGTAGATAAAACTTTATTCATCAAAAGAAAGGACAAAAATCTATTAGTGGTGCAAATATATGTAGATGACATAATCTTTGGTGCCACTAATGATACTCTATGCAAAGAATTCGCTGATTTAATGCATGGAGAATTTGAGATGAGTTTGATGGGAGAACTAAGCTTCTTTCTAAGATTACAAATCAAAAAACCAAAGAAGGCATTTTCATTCATCAAACTAAGTATACAAAGGAAATACTGAAGAAGTTTGGGAATGAAAATCATAAGGGAATTGGCACTCCAATGAATCCTACTAGTAAGCTAGACAAAGATGAAAAAGGGAAAAGTGTTGATATTAAGCTCTATAGAGGACTAATTGGATCCTTGCTCTATCTTACTGCTAGTAGACCCGACATTGTATTTAGTGTAGGGATATGTGCTAGATACCAATCGGATCCTAAGGAGTCACATTTAAGTGCTGTTAAGAGAATCCTTAGATACTTAAGAGGAACTACCACCATTGGATTATGGTACTCGAGAGACTCCTGTCTAGATTTGCTTGCATATTCAGATGCTGACTTTGCTGGATGCAAGTTAGATAGGAAGAGCACAAGTGGCACATGTCAATTCTTAGAAAATAACTTAGTATCATGGTTTAGTAAGAAGCAGAACTCAGTGGCACTGTCCACAGCTGAAGCTGAATACATAGCTGCTGGTAGTTGTTGTGCTCAAGTATTATGGCTCAAGCAACAACTAGAGGACTATGGAGTCAAACTAGATAATATTCCTATTAAGTGTGATAATACTAGTGCTATCAATCTCACTAAAAATCCAGTTCAGCACTCTAAAGCCAAACACATAGAAATAAGGTACCATTTTATTAGGGATCATGTGCAAAATGGAAATGTATGTATTGAGCATATATGCACGAAAAAACAATTGGCCGACATATTTACCAAACCATTGAGTGAAGATAGATTCTGTATGCTCAGGAGGGAATTAGGCATATGTGATCCTTTTTATTAAAGAAATATAAAAGGGAGATAGTAGTCTCATGATACATTCCTCTAATTTCAAAAATTCCATGAAACATGAGTCAAATTTGTTATCTATAGATTTCTTACTCATGTATCATTGTTCCATAAAGAGTTTATAAGGATTGGAAGCAAGGAAAACTTTTTAGAAGCAAAAAGGAAGAGAAAAGAAAATTTCTGCACTTGGGTCGACCCAACCCAGAACATGGGTCGACCCAACGTTGAGTCGACCCAAGAAAAATCTTGAGTCGACCCAACGTCGGGACCCCACTGTTAAAAGGGGGCCCGAGAGCACATCTAGGGCACTGTTTGCCCTTTGTCTTCTTCCGAAAAGACTAGCCCCCACTCTCCAATCTCCACTAAACTCCTCCAAACAGTAGATTTCCTAAGGATCTTGGAGAAATGGGACCCAAACGAGCCGTAGCCAAGAGATCCGGAAGAGTGATCCGGGTCCAACAAGAGGAAAGGCATCCTACCGAGCCTTCTCCCGTGTCTCCAAGACGTGAGGCACGTGCGGAGGTCCCTCCTCCTCCTTCCCCCTCAGTGATCCTTGCAAGATTTGCGGGGAGGCCGGTTACTACCGGGAGAAGGATCCATTCGGAGTTTTTCAATCAAGAAGGGTTTCGGATTTGGGAATGGATCCAAAGACAAGGTTGGGAGTATCTTTGCTCCCTAGATGTGGTCATCTACCCCGGGTTGGTACAAGAGTTCTATGCCTTCCTCAAGACTGGTATGGGAGGGCTTGTGTCGGAAGTTCGAGGGGTTCGGATCCGTGTATCCGAGGAGAGCTTGAGTGAGTTACTACACCTACCCTGCATAGGAGCCACTCCGGAGAGGCCAGAAGACAAAATGAGAGCTCTGCAATTGATCATGGAAAACGAGAACTTCGATTTTTCTCAAAAGGTAATAGCTAGTTCTCTTTCCGCTGAGATGAGGTTATTGCTCAATATGATAAATAGGATTTTATTTCCGAAGACCGGGAGATTTGATCTCATCTCAGAGCGAGATCTAGCAGTTATGGAGTGTATGATTCGGGGGACTCCTCTAAATCTTCCGGCTATGATATTAAGGCAGATGAGGAAGGTGATGTGCAGCAACAGGGTATCACTACCTTATGGTATGATACTTACATTGATCTTCCGTCAGCATGGTTTACCTCTTGAGGAGGAGGCATCCAAGAGTCTGCATCACACGGACACGTACACTGCACGGACACTCATACGCATGGGATATGCGAAAGTGAACGGGCAGTGGATTCACACCGGTGCAGGCATTCAGGGTGAGGCACCAGAGGGAGAGGCACCAGAGGATGAGGATGAGGAGCCTATGGATCATCCTACTGCACCCTCAGAGGCTGGACCATCGTCATCCGCTCCTCCGACAGATACGGATGACTTCTGGAGCAGGATGACAGAGCTCATGACAGCTCAGGCGAGGACTATTACTGACGGGCTCACGAGCCGATTGGACGCCCGGTTGGATGTCATGTCTGCTGAGATCAGTGATCTGAGGCAGCAGATAGGAGCACTCCGGAGAGAGAGAGACACATGGACCATCTGTGCCACAGGCTGCTGAGTCAGAGATATCGGCACAGAGTCATCCCGCTCGTCGTGCTCCACGCCAGACACAGTCTCACCAGGCTCGACCTCCCCTCGCCACGTATGCTAGGAGGATGAGGACTAGATCCCAGCCATTAGATTCCCCCTAGGCTGATCTTAGCGTCTATGTTTAGAGCCTAGGCTAGATATCTAGTTCTCACATGTATCTTGCTTTTCTCCTATGTATCTTGTTTTTATCTTATGTATCTTTAAATCTTGATTAAGAAACATTGTATCTGTCTTTGTTTTTGACATGAATGTATGAAAATGTTCCTATTTTGATCAATGAAGTTTGAAGTTTATTATTTATTGCATCTTTTCCCATATATATATTTTTGATGATAACAAAAAGGGGGAGAAGAAAAGAAAGAGTATTTAAGAAAAGAAAGAGTATTTAAGAAAAGAAAGAGTATTAAGAAAAGAAAGAGTATTCAATTTAAGTAAAGAAAGAGTATTTTATTTAAGAAGTAAAGAAAGAGTATTAATTTTGGGAGAAGTAAAGATATATAACAAAAAGGGGAGAAATAAAGATAAAAGTTATGTAAAGAAAAGAGAAATAAATGGGCAAACAAATTGAAAATCATATAAGAAAGCTTATACATCTAAGGGGGAGCAATTTGTAACAATGAAATTGACTAAATCAAAAATTTCCATCAAAGTTCAGAATTTGGCACATATAAATTCAGAATTTGGCACGCACATCTCGCACCCCGATACATAACCTGAAACTCAGAGTTTATCTCAAATTTTTGAAGTTTCATTGCTAATGAATTATAAATAAAAGGGGGAGCAATTCAAAAAGTCAAATTGGCAACATTTGAATGATATAGGGGGAGATTTCACAAGTATATATGAAAAGCTGAAATGCAGCAATTTAATCCCTTTTATAAACTGATTTTAAAGACAAGTATCAATAGACTTATACTCTTTATTTTGTAATCATCAAAAAGGGAGAGATTGAGGATGATAGTGTTATTTTGATGATTAACAAGCAATTATCTAGAGTATGCTATAAGTTAAATTGATACTTCATTTATAAGTTCATTACTCTCAGTATATTTGGTTAATTGAAAATAGATACATGACCTTGTTCATTTGAATGAATCTAACCTTGAGAATAAAGCAAAGTGTGGATTGAGTCGACCCAAAGGTTGATTGGGTCGACCCCGGCACATCAAGAAATCATTTGGCACACTCCTGCACAAATGGCACAAATGAACAGTGAGTTGGGTCGACCCAAGGTAAGCATGAGTCGACCCAACCTTGAAGAACCTCAAAAACACAACTGAAGAATGCTCTCTGGATTTACTGAGAGGGTCGACCCAAACAGTGGTTGAGTCGACCCAAGCTTGAGTCGACCCAAACCCTGAGAGGGTCGACCCAAAGGCAAGACAGAAAGACAGACAGAAAATGGTTCTCTGGAATTACTGAGAGGGTCGACCCAAGAAGAAGTTGAGTCGACCCAAGTGGACTTTGAGTCGACCCAAAGAATGGTTGGGTCGACCCATGGGAAGGAAGGCTGAAATTGAAGTTTCTGTGGTTTCTGAGAGGGTCGACCCAAGGAATGTTTGAGTCGACCCAAGGCAAAGTTGGGTCGACCCAAGGACAGGTTGAGCCGACCCAAACACGGGCTGAACAGTAACGGCTAGTTCTGCAACTGTACTTTTTATCCTTCCCAAGGTGAGTAACGGCTAGTTTTTCAAATCTAACCATTGGGACTTGTCCTAAGAAGGTGGGAAGCTATTTAAAGGGGCACTATTCATCAGAGAGAACAACTTTTGTGTGGAATATCAAAGAGTACCCAAGAATACAAAAGTGCCCTAATCTTCTTCATCAAGAGCTTCATTCAAGAATCAAAGAAAGGGATTGAGCAGATTCAAAGAGGCATCAAGAGCTCCATCCCCCTTAAAGAGTGAAGCATCCTTGACAAAGAAGAGCAAAGCGACTTCAAAGCGATAAATACTTTCTAACTCTTCCTTGTAGCTTATATTGTTTCATATGCTCATTTAGGAGTTTGAATCTTTCCTTTTGTTTATTAAACACTTTGTAAAGGTTCGTTGGTGAGCCCGCAAAACCAACAAAGGTTTTTGGTGAACCCGGAAAACCAAAGTGTAAAGGTTAGTTGGTGAGCCCGCAAAACCAACAAAGGTTTTTGGTGAACCCGGAAAACCAAAGTGTATAGGTTCGTTGGTGAGCCCGTAAAACCAACAAAGTTTTTTGGATTGTGAGCCCGGAAAACAATCCAACTGTAATCCGCGAGATTATAGTGAATTCCCAAGGGGACACTTGGGGAGTGGACGTAGGTGCTAAGGAGAGCACCGAACCACTATATATTGTTGTGTTTGTGTTGTGCTTGTGTTTTCATTTACTCTTGCATCATCTTCTACTCTTGCGTTAGTTTAACTCACTCAAATAGCTTAAGAAAGCATCCACCGCACTTAATTAAGAAAACGTTTAAAGCACCAAAATTTAGAAGAAACCAATTCACCCCCCCCCCTCTTGGCTTGTCACCTTGGGCAACAGTTTGATAATGATTTTTTGAATTATTAACATTGAAATGAGGAATGTTTGACCAAATTTCGAATACCTATGAAATAGGCTCTGAAAATATCTCCATGAAGAGTCCAAGGGAGGGTAACCATCCTCCGGAAAGTCGAACAATTCGTCATTTAACTTAGATAGATTCATGCTTTCACTTATGTTGACCTTGAGGTGGATTACTAGTTTGAGTAGCAAAGCATTGCAATGCAAGTTCAATTTAATT
Source organism: Phoenix dactylifera (assembly GCF_009389715.1). Lineage (NCBI taxonomy): Eukaryota > Viridiplantae > Streptophyta > Magnoliopsida > Arecales > Arecaceae > Phoenix > Phoenix dactylifera. Next base: position 35,559 of record NW_024068025.1, on the reverse strand, counting down.
GCTAGGATCATACAAGCTCAATGCATTCCTTAAGAAGTTGAACCTATCTTTACAAAGGGGCTTTGTAAAGATATCGGCCAATTGATTTTCAGTACATACATACTCAATCATCACATCATTTTTCAGCACATGATCCCTAATAAAGTGATGCCTAATCTCTATATGTTTTGATTTTGAGTGTTGGACAGGATTTTTTGTTAAATTAATTGCACTTGTATTATCACATTTAATTGGTATATTGTCCATTTTGATACCGAAGTCTTCAAGTTGTTGCTTAATCCATAGAACTTGGGCACAACAGCTTCCAGCTGCAATGTACTCAGCCTCAGCTGTGGATAAGGCAACTGAATTCTGTTTCTTGCTAAACCAAGAAACCAAATTAGCACCCAAGAATTGACATGTGCCACTTGTGCTTTTTCTGTCGAGTTTGCACCCGGCAAAATCAGCATCGGAATAAGCAATTAAATTTATGTCAGATTGTTTAGAATACCATAAGCCTACATTAGATGTCCCTACTAGATATCTAAAAATTCTTTTAACAGCTTGCAAGTGTGATTTCTTAGGACATGCTTGGTATCTAGCATACATACAAACACTGAATAATATATCTGGTCTACTAGCAGTAAGGTAAAGTAAAGAGCCTATCATACCTCTGTACAATTTGCAGTCTATACTTTTACCTTTTTCATCTTTGTCAAGCTTGCAACTTGAGCCCATGGGTGTGCTGATTTCCTTTGCATCCTTCATCTTGAATTTTTCCAACATCTCCTTGATATATTTGGACTGACTGATGAAGATGCCTTCCTCTGATTGTTTTATTTGTAGCCCAAGGAAGAAGTTGAGCTCACCCATCATGCTCATTTCAAATTCTCCCTGCATAAGCTTGGCAAACTCTTGACAAAGACTATCATTAGTAGCACCAAAAATTATATCATCCACATAAATTTGCACAAGCAATAAGTCATTTCCTTTTCTTTTAATGAAGAGGGTTTTGTCCACATTTCCTCTTTTAAATTTATTTTCAATTAGGAAATTACTTAATCTTTCATACCATGCCCTAGGGGCTTGCTTAAGTCCATATAATGCTTTATGCAATTTAAAAACATAATCTGGATGTAAGTGGTTCTCAAAACCTCGAGGTTGTCCTACATAAACTTCCTCCATTATATAACCATTTAAAAAGGCGCTTTTTACATCCATTTGATAGAGTTTGAAATCCATAAAGCATGCATATGCCAAAAGTAGTCTAATAGCCTCTAATCTAGCAATAGGAGCAAAAGTTTCATCAAAGTCTATTCCTTCCTCCTGATTATATCCTTTGGCCACTAGCCTAGCTTTGTTTCTTATTACTATTCCATCTTCATCTAGTTTATTTCTATATACCCATTTGGTGCCTATAATTGAAACATTAGGGGGTCTTTTCATTAGAGTCCAAACTTCATTTCTTTCAAATTGGTTTAATTCCTCTTGCATAGCATTCATCCAATTATCATCTTTTTCAGCTTCTTCTAGTGATTTAGGCTTGATTTGTGAAACGAATGCAAGATAATTACTAGTGTTTCTTAAAGAGGATCTAGTTCTTATTCCTTGTGAAGGATCACCAAGGATTAGATCCCTTGGATGACCATGTGCATACCTCCATTCCTTAGAAAGATCTTGATTTATCGATGGAGGTTGATCTTCTTCATCTTGCTGAATTGTATCTTCTTTGATCTCATCCTCATGTTGTTTGTCTTGTATGGAGAATTCCTTCATTCGGTCTTCAAGTATACCTGCATCACCATCTTCTTCTTTTCTAGAAGAATCTCCATTAGCTTCATCAAAAACAACATGAATGGATTCTTCAACAACGAGAGTTCTCTTGTTGAAGACCCTGTATGCTCTACTAGATGAGGAATAACCTAATAAGAAGATCCCCTCATCTGATTTAGCACTAAATTTACTTAGATTGTCCTTTCCATTGTTTAAAATAAAGCATCGACAACCGAAAACATGAAAATAGCTTATATTTGGTTTCTTACTTTTTATCAACTCATAAGGTGTTTTCTTTAAGATGGATCTAACTAAAGCACGGTTTAAAATATGACATGAAGTATTTATTGCTTCAGCCCAAAAGTACTTTGGTAAATCCGATTCGCACAACATGGTACGAGCCATATCTGCTAGTGTGCGATTCTTCCTTTCTACCACCCCGTTTTGTTGGGGTATCCTAGGTGCCGAGAAATTGTGATTGATACCATTTTCTTCACAAAATTTTTCAAAATACTGATTTTCAAACTCAGTACCATGATCACTCCTAATTGCTTTTAGTTTAAGATTGAGTTCATTCGAAACCCTATTATGAAACTTGATAAAAGCGGAAAAGGACTCATCTTTGTGTGCAAGAAATGAAACCCATGTAAAACGTGAAAAATCATCAACAATTACAAGACCAAATTTCTTACCCCCTAGACTAGCAGTTCTAGTGGGTCCAAATAAATCCATGTGAATTAGTTCTAAGGGTTTTGATGTTGAGACTATATTTTTAGACTTGAAAGAGCTTCTCGTTTGTTTCCCTAATTGACATGCAGCACAAATTTTGTTCTTTTCAAAATCTATTTTTGGTAGTCCTTTGACTAGATCTTTTGTAATCAATTTAGAGATTAAATCCATGCTAGCATGCCCTAACCTACGATGCCATAACCAACTAGTCTCATTGACTTTGGGATCCATGGCTACAAGACATTGGCCATCCTTCATGGTGAGATCATCAAGATCTACCATGTAAACATTTCCATGCCTATGTCCTGTAAGTATGATCTCATTGTCAACTGGACTACTAATTATGCAAAGTGAAGATTCAAATGACACTTTAAAGCCCTTGTCACAAAATTGACTTATACTTAATAAATTATGTTTGAGTCCATTAACTAACAATACATTGTCAATAAATGAGGAGGGTGATATGGAGATTTTACCAACACCAATGATTTGACCTTTAGCATTGTCTCCAAATGTGACTACTCCTTCTTTTGATTTTAAAGTGACGAAGAGACTCTTGTCACCGGTCATATGCCTTGAGCAACCACTATCAAGATACCACATTCTCTTTTTATTCTCGGCTGCAAGGCATACCTGCAAAATGATCATGTGAAGCTCTTAGGTACCCAAGTTTTCTTGGGTCCTTCGTGGTTAGTGTAGTTGGTTCCCTTAGGCACCCATACTTTAGTTATGTTTTTAGCTTTTACAAATGTACTCTTGTTAGTTTGGATCTTTCTTTGAATACAAGAGTAGGCTTTATGTCCACTTTTTCCACAATGAAAGCATGTAGGTTTTTCAGTTTTGACATCTTTTGCTTTCACAAAGAAATTCTTTAGATACTTTTATTGCTTGTTAGTTTTATATCCTAATCCGGCTTTATTAAAAACAGCTCTTTGATTTGAAAGAATAAGATTTAATTTTTCAGAGCTTTGTGTAAAGTTTTCAACAATTGGTTTGTACTTATGTACCTCATTCTTAAGATCCAAATTTTCTTTAACTAGTTCTTCCTTATCCTTTTTAAGGGATTCAACATTTTGTGCAAGTGAGGTATTATTATTGAGTAGAGATTTAACTTTTAGATTCAATTCCTTAATTAGTGTTTTTGCCGTTTCATTTTCAATGCTAAGTTTTGAATTTTTATTTTCTAGATCAATGGTGTTAACATTTTCAACGCTCTCTTTCTCAATCAATAGTTTTTTAATATCATCCTTTAGTTTTTGATTGGAGGCCTTTAGTTCTTTATTCTTTGCTCCTAACATACTACAATCACTCATAAGTTCTTGAAAAGCTTCATATAATTCTTCTAAAGTAAAATTTATAGTTGAGCTTTGACATACCTCGTCGTTTTCAAATGCCATGAAGCACAAATTTGCTGTCTCTTCCTTCTCTTCCTCGGAGGAGGATGTATCACTATCGTCCCACGTTGCCTTCAACGCCTTCTTCTTCTTCTTTCCAAAGTGCTTCTTTTGTTGAGGGCATTCGGAACGAATGTGTCCCGGTCTCTTGCAATCATAGCATATGATTGGGTCTCTTTCTTTTTCCTTTTCTTTTTCCCAATCATTTCTCCCTCCAAATTTCTTTCTTGGGAAGGGTTTCTTTCTTCTCATGAATTTCTTAAACTTCCTTACTATTAAACCCAAGTCCTCATCTTCGCTTTCTTCTTCACTCTCACTACTTTCTTCTTCACACACACTCGAAGTAGCCTTGAGTGCAATTGTCTTCTTCTTTGGCAACTCTTCTTCATGTTGCTTCATTGTGAGCTCATGCGTCATCAATGAGCCCAATAGTTGTTCTAGTCCCAAAGTGTTGAGATCTTTGGCTTCTATGATCGCCGTGACCTTTGCTTCCCATGCTTTCGGCAAAGACCTGAGAATTTTACTCACAAGTTCCGGATTAGTATAGGATTTACCCAAACTCTTTAGACCATTAATTATATCGGTGAAGCGTGTAAACATGCATGTGATGGTTTCATTGGGTTCCATCTTAAACAACTCATATTTGTGAACTAGAATGTTCACTTTAGACTCTTTGACTTGATTCGTACCCTCGTGGGTAACTTCAAGCCTATCCCATATTTCCTTGGCGGAACTACAGGTGGAGACTCTATTGAACTCATTTACATCTAGAGCACAGAATAATGAGTTCATGGCTCTAGAATTGAGTTGAACCATCTTACTGTCATTCTCATCCCAATCCTCCTCAGGTTTGGGAACTTGAATGCCATTAACCATGTGAGATGGTTCGTGTGGTCCCTTGATTATGACCCTCCACAAGGCATAATCTTGTGCTTGAATAAAAATCCTCATTCTAGTCTTCCAATAGGTATAATTTGTCCCATTGAAGAGTGGAGGTCTATTGGTTGCCTGCCCCTCAGCAGGAACATTGTTAAAGGGTGTTGCCATCTAGATCTTTGGCTAAGATGGTTAGGTCTTTCAAGAAATACACAGAGCACCTGCTCTGATACCACTTGTTGTCCAGAGATGGTCACCTAAGAGGGGGGTGAATTGGGTGTTTTAAAACTTTTTGCCTAATTAAAAATAAAACACACAAATGTATGAACTAAAGTAAAGATAGAGGTATGAGAACAATCAATCGCAAACATAAGGTTTTATAGTGGTTCGGAGCTTCCACTGCTCCTACATCCACTCCCCAAAGCACCTTTGGGAATTTCCACTATAATCCAAGATTACAGTCCGGTAGTTTTGCGAGTGCACTACCCAACTTGTTGTTTTACACCGGGCTAACAACGAACCCTATAACCCCCAATTTCACCTAGGCTTGGGACGCCTTTTCCTTGTTCCAAGTCCCTTGACTGGAACAAGCACAATATTGAAAAAGTTTTACAAGGATTTAAAAGCTCTCAAGAAGCAAATAAAACAGTGAGAAATAATAGAACCCGGAAGAACCCTTTTAGCCATTGGAAGCGTGGGAAATGGTGGTTCTTCCGATGTGGATCGCGTTGGCTTGAATGTGAGCTTTGAATGCCTAGCGGAAGAGAGTAGTCGAGCACGAAATCACTTGGGAAGCTTGAAGGCACTTGATTTCTTCACTTGAATGCACTAACTCCCTTGAACCTCTTTTTCTTTCTTCTCTCTTGAATGATCTTGTGTTGGGTTGGTCAGAAGTTGTTGGAAAGCACTTAAGAGCTCCCTTTTATAGCCCAAAAAGCAAATATAGCCGTTAGAGATAAAGTTAAGGGAGTTTGAAATTCAAACCAAACCTGAAAAAGTTGTCAGTCACGTCCCAGGCACTTCGGAGACGTCTCCGCTTCAACGCGAGACGTCTCGGCTGTAAGATTTTACTTTTGACGTTGTTTGGGGTCGACTCGGCGCTTTACGGGGACGACTCTGATGATGAACGGTTTGAATCCTTGTTCTTCTATTTTTCTGAGAGGGTCGCCTCGGCACTTTACGGGGACGTCTCGGCTTGTTTGCGCTTTTTGCATGGGGACGACTCCGCCGTTATATCTCCGAAAAACAAGTCTTCTGGAATTCTCTGAGAGAGTCGACTCCGCTCTTTCAGGGGACGTCTCCGCTGCCTTATCACCGAAAAAGACATCCTCTGGAATACCCTGAGAGAGTCGACTCTGCACTCTCTGGGGACGACTCGGAAACTCAGCTTTTACTTGCGAGGACGACTCCGCGTACTGTGGAGACGGCTCGCGCGCATCTCTTGAAATCGGCCTTTCTGCCGCCACTGAGAGAGTCAACTCCGCTTCTGAGAGAGTCGACTCCGACCCTACGAGACGCCTCGCCAGGTGCCGGGGACGTCTCCAAACGTGCCAGTTCTTCCTGTTTGTGCCAGAGACGTCTCTGGAACAAACCGGAGACGTCTCGGCTGTCCCTGATCTATTTTCTTCATCTCAAAAATTCTTCAATAAATTCATAAAAATTATGGGAACTTGCCTAGACATTTCTTAACAATATTCTTAATTAAACACATGAAATCCTCAAGTAAATTGTTAAGATAAATGGAATTATACTCTAGTGTTTTGTATTCATCAAAATCCATTAGGGGGTCAACAATGTCCGTTTTTTCCTAATATTGAGTTGAGCCTCAATTCTACCTACAGAATTTTTAAGTTCTTGGAGTGATTGCATTGTATTCTGATTTATTTGAGTCTCCCCTTGCATGAAGGTTTGCAAAGTATCTTCAAGGGATTTCCTATGTGGTGGCACATAAGGAGTAGGAACAGAATTTCCTTGAGATTCATTGGCAGTGGGTCCATGTCTCCAGCTAAAGTTAGGATGGTTTCGCCAATTAGGATTATATATTTCTGGAAATGGTCTTTTATAAGTATTGGTGAAATTTGCTTGATCATGCAACACTTCTTGAAAAGCAGGGATTGTAGGACAATCCTTGGTCACATGTGCATTACTCTCGCAAATTCCACATATACTTTCAACAATAGTTTGTGCTTTTCCTATATTGGCTTTACTTAATTCCATGGCTTCAACCTTCCTAGTCAGATTAGCAATTTTTACATTGACATCATTATCATCTTTAATAAGATATATTCCTCCTTTTGCATTAGGTGCTATTTTAGATTTTTCATTTTTATCTGTTGTATCCCAAGCTTGTGCATTTTTTGCTAAAAGATCAAAATAATCCCAGGCTTCATTTGGTTCCTTACTCATGAATTCACCATTACACATCATTTCTACAAATTGTCTCATATTGGAGGACAAACCATCATAAAAGAAACTAATGACCCTCCAAATTTCACATCCATGATGTGGGCAAGCAAGCAGAAGGTCCTTAAATCTTTCCCAACACTGAAAAAATATTTTCCCATCTTTTTGTGCAAAGTTCATGATATTTCTTCTAAGTGTGTTTGTTTTATGTGTTGGGAAGAATTTCTTTAAAAATTCTCTTGTCATTTCTTGCCAGGTAGCTATGGTCCTAGGCCTTAAGGAGTGTAACCATGATTTAGCTTTTTCCTTCAAAGAAAAAGGAAATAACTTAAGCTTAACTACTTCTTCAGTGACATCATTGAAATGAAGTGTTGAACACACTTCATCAAATTCTTTTAGGTGCAAATAGGGACTTTCAGAATCAAGTCCGTGAAACTTTGGGAGTAATTGGATTATTCCTGGTTTCATGTCAAAAGCTCCCGCAGCAGTAGGAATAACCATACAAGATGGGGTACTGGTCCTAGTGGGTTCTAGATAATCACGAAGCGTTCTAATAGGTAAGTCATCTTGAAATTCATTATCTCCCTGATTACTACCATTATCTTCTATTTGATTATTTGAATTTTGAACAATTAAATTTTTATCTCTTAATTCAACTCAAAATAATCTATTCGTTTTATCTCTCTCCCACAATAGCATATACTGAAATTTTATTTTATTTATTTATTTATTTATTTATATATATATTTTTTTTGTTGGTACAAGTACCACCTAAAGAGATCTAAACAAACACCTTCAAAAATTTAATTAAAATTAAACATCCCCCAATAATTTCTAGTGTTTTCCTAAAAATTCTAGACAGCTCCTAACTGGTTTGAAGAGGACACCTAAGCCTCCAATCCGGTCTAGTAACCTTAGTCGACCAGGTAAGCTCCCAGGTAAGTGGAGGGGTCACGATGCGTGTAGCAAAGGTCCCACTTAAAACCCACTTTCCTCAAACAGAAACTGTCTCCCTTCAATCACTTAGAGGGACAAAGCTTGCCTAGACATCGACCCGGGCCATAGAGCGAAATTGGTGCAACTTTCAGTGGTCTTCGTCCTATTGAGCTCGAATATCCTTAGGGGCCAACGTCTAGTTGATTTTAATTAGGCTTAGGATATTTATGCACTGGGATGATTTTTGGGCTAAGGACGAGTGATGAAATCCCGACCTTATCTTTTTAATGGGTTCAGCCCTTAGATTATTTTATGCAAATGCTTTATACTATATGCAACAATCAAGAAGATTTTTAACATTTTATGTCATGACATTAAATTGCATTTGAATAGTTGATCAAGCAAACTAGCTAAATTTTTTTTCCTTTTTATTTATTTATTATTTTATTATTTTAATTAATAATTTTTTTTAATAATTTTTTTTAAAACAAGAGTAAAATTCTAATGTAGGAAAAATAGGACTAGTATGAACAAAACAGGAAAATTAATTTAAATACTCACGGCCCGAGTTCGTTCACTCCGGAAATCCAAAAATGTGATCTTGATCTTCCTCGTTACTGGTCTTGCTTTGTGTCGTCCTTGAATCTGAAAAGATTTGAAATTTCAGCTATGTTAGAAATAAAGAAAAATTGAAGAAACAGAAAGTAAAAATTGAAATTTGCAGCCTTGTTCTCGTTCGCACGTTGCAAATCCCCGGCAACGGCGCCAAAAACTTGCTACGACTTTAATCTTGCTCTTTTAAAAAGGAAAATTAAATGTAGAATACCCCAAGTATAGGGTGTAGCAAAGTAATATTCTCGGTGAGTCCGAGATCGAATCCACAGGGTTTTGACAGTGAATAAAAACTAAAGGCTGAATAATATTCGGATTGACAAAAATATAACTAAGGCATCAAGATTCAGCCTAGCATTTCATCATGCTTTTCTTAAAATCACCTATTAATCATAGTAAAATAGATTTAGTTTTATGGGCAGCATTACAGTAATTCAATTTTAAACTACAGGGATTTCTAAGCATCTGTTATACCCGGGGGAAATAACAAATCAAAGAAAATATATAAGTTTGAAATAATTTCTATAAATTTACTGCACCATAAATCAAATCAAAAACAATAAAATCCCATTGATGATTAAATGAAATACATGAAGAAAATGCTAGGCTTTTCCCTAGCCTTAGCTAGAGAAGATTTAGCTACTCATATGAAATAGAAGCATTTTTGTAAAAAGGGATTAGCAAAGAAAAAGAATAAAACATAAACTCTTTCTCCCTTTTTATTTAGAAACAGAGCACTCTATTTCTTTTCTTTTCCACGCTCCCCATCTCCACCGGATGGCTTCTTTCCTTCGTGGACTCCCAGGGAGATGTAGTGGCCTCCAAAAAGAAATGAAAGGTGTCCTCCTGGATAAAAAGCTTGGAGTTGAATGGGGTGGGGGGTTCCCTTCCGAATGGTTCTTTCCTTCGTGGACTCCGTGGGAGATGTAGTCGGTTCCCAAAAATGGAAGGCCTCCCCCTGGTTCCTCCTCCTTCTTTGCTCCGTCCTCCCTTCCTGATCCGTGGCCTCCCTGCCTCCTCACACGATCCCCTTTTATAGACACTTCACCGGATTGGAGAAGCTGGAACGCTGCTGGGAGCGGATGAGGCGTGGATTTGAATGCTTGGGACTCTTCGGCGTTGGGAGGTTGAACGTTGAAGAAGTTTGAGCTACAGTCATTGATGTTGGATTTGAATGCAAGACCCTCGGATGAGAATTTGTTTGCTGGAAAGGGAATTTGAAGATGAAACGATCGGATGTTGAATGCGGCTTGGAATTGAAGAGCCGGTTTGCATGTGCTGGGAGATCCACTGTCGGTTGGGAAGCTGAGATTGAAGCGTTGCTGTTCGTTGGAAGCCACGGACGATGGGATGAAGGAAACGTGGATGACCGTTGGGAAGAAATAGGGGAGACGCTTGGAGATGATGATCGTTGGGAAGCTCCTCACGGCCGCTGGCTCGAACGGATGGAATGTGGCAACGGTTGGAAGACTTTGACGTTAGGAAGTTGCTGGGAAACGGATACTTGGTTTGAGAAGCAATTGAATTGCTTTGGGACTCTCAAGACGGCCCGGGGACACTTGAAGATGTTGGGAAATCACTTACTTCAGCCCGTTGACGTGGATACATGGGAATTTTAGGTTAGGAACTATTGAGTCGCCTCATCACAGACACTAGAGAATTTGTTGAGCTCGGGCTGACAGGCATTGGGCTGAAACCCAGCGTTATTGAATCTCTTGAATTACTTGCACTCAGACAAAAATAAAACATTAATTAATTAATTTTATTAATAAAGATTGGCTATAATACTAATTAAGATAATATGAAAATTTCATTTTTATACTCTCATCATCTTGTACACACAAGGCTCATCTATATTTTTAATGAAGCCAAACTCTTTGACTATCATGTCAAAATGGATGTTCCAACTCCTAGATGCCTGCTTTAATCCATAAATAGATTTCTTAAGCCTACATACTTGATTTGCTCTCCCTCTTGAGATAAATTCCTCTGGCTGTGTCATATAAACCTCTTCCTCAAGGTGACCATTAAGGAAGGCGGTTTTGACATCCATCTGCCAGATCTCATAATCATAGTATGCAGCTATAGCAAGCATAATCCGAATAGATTTGAGCATAGCTACTGGCGAACAAGTTTCATCATACTCAATACCTTATTTTTGCCTGAAACCTTTTGCCACTAGCCTGGCCTTGTAGGTTTCTACTTGGCCATCAGCTCCTATCTTCTTCTTGTATACCCATTTGCACCCTATTGGAATCACTCCCTCAGGTGCATCAACCAAAGTCCACACTTGGTTTGTATACATAGAATCTATCTCGGATTTCATGGCGTCCAGCCATCTGTCAGAGTTCCTACTCTTGACAGCTTCCGAATAGGTCAGAGGGTCATCGTTATCAACGATGTGGGCTTCATCATTCTCAATGATAAATCCATACCTCTTAGGTGCATTTTGCACTCTTTCTGACCTTCGGAGAGGAGTAGTGTGTAGTGGCTGTACCTCTTCCATGGGTACATCTGGTTGAGGATTATTATATGTCTCACCTTGTAGGTCTTGAACTTCATCAAGTTCGATTCTTCTATCCTTGCCCTTTTCTAAGAAAAACTCTTTTTCCAAAAAAGTGGCATGCCTAGCAACAAATATCTTTTGTTCGTTAGGATCGTAGAAGATATATCCTAAACTGTCTTTAGGATAACCTACAAATATACATTTGTCCGATCTAGCACTCAGCTTATGTCCAAAATTTCTTTTGACATAAGCATGACAACCCCATATCTTAAGATACTTAAGATTAGGTTTCTTTCCTTTCCATATCTCATATGGAGTGCTAGATACAGACTTAGATGGTACTCTATTTAATACTAATGCAGCAGTTTCTAGGGCATATCCCCAGAAAGAAATTGGAAGATTTGTGAAACACATCATGGACCGTACCATATCTAATAAGGTACGATTCCTCCTTTCAGCTACACCATTTAATTGTGGCGTATATGGAGGTGTCCATTCAGAGAGTATACCCTTTAATTTAAGATAGTCTAAAAATTCACTAGAAAGATATTCTCCTCCTCGATCAGATCGAAGGATTTTAATACACTTTCCAGTTTGTTTTTCAATCATACTTTGATACTCTTTAAATTTATCAAAGGCTTCGGATTTATTTTTCATTAGATACACAAAACCGAACCTTGATAAGTCATCAGTAAATATGATGAAGTAAGAGTATCCACCTCTAGCTGGAGTTGACATAGGACCGCACACATCAGCGTGTACGAGTTCTAACAACTCACTTGCCCTTTCTCCATGTCCCGAGAATGGAGACTTGGTCATTTTACCCATAAGACAAGATTCACAAGTTCCTAATGATTCAGAATCATAAGGGTCAAAGAATTTATTTTTATACAACTTGTGTAACCTTGTCTCACTAATATGACCTAATCGGTAATGCCAGAGGAGGGTATTATTAATATTCTCTCTTTTTCTTTTATTATCTTTGCCAATATGAAACATAACATTATTAAGACATAATACTAAAAGACCATTTTCCATAGTGCCACGACAATAATACTCATTAGATAAAGAAATAGAGCAACCATTGCTCTTTCCATTTATTTCGAATCCTTTCTTAAGCAACAAAGAAATTAAAATTACATTTCTAATGATTTTTGGCATAAAATAACAGTCTTCTAGCTTCAAGAACTTTCCGAAGGGTAGCTCCAGTATGTAGGTGCCAACAGCTTCAGCCTGGATGGATTCTCCTCCAGCGCCATATAGCTCGAAGTCATCTTTCTTCAGACTTCTAATTTTCTGCAGTCCATGCAAAGATTTGCATATGTGAGAACCACAACCAGTATCCAATACCCATGAATTAGAATCAGAAGAACTTAATGTCATATTGGCATGTAATAAAAACATACCTTTTGATGCAACACTTGCATCAGGCTTCACACTTGCAAGAAAGCTCTTGCAGTTCCTTTTCCAATGCCCCGTCTTGCCGCAGTGGAAACAGGTACAGGGTCTAGAGATTTTCTTTCCCTTCTTCTTTTTGATGCGACTCTTAGGGTTTAGTTTTTTCTTTGAACCCTTATTGCACGACTTCTTCTTTGAGCTCTCACCAACAAGAAGGATCCGACCCTTGTCCTTCTTGATGTGAGACTTGAAGGGGGAGTCTCCACTCCTACATGGGTTCGGTCCTATTAAAAATAGGGTGACACCCATGTATACCTATCAGAGCACGCATCTCTATACGCCTCCGGATGGAGAGCCACGCTTCGTCACACGATCACGCGTGAGAGTTTCCGGAGATCGGTCACAACTCTTGGACCTTTGCTCTAATACCACTGAAGGGTTCTAGCATGTTATAATGCGCAGCGAAAGCTAGAGATTTTAAAAATTTTCTTAATAAAGTCCCTATGCATGAAACCCTTTTAAGCCTAGATCACCTTAATGATTACAATCAAATGATATAATATAAATGCAGAATTAGTAGAATACCTCAAACGCTAATCCAAAGTGTACAATCTCCACGAGGCGTCCAAGTGTCCGCCCTCCAATGGTGATCCACACGAAAACTTGATTCAAGTCTTAAGCTCCAAGGACTTTGATCCTTAATGCAGAATTCTTTTAAAGAACTCTAATGGCTTGCTTTCCTTCCTTTCTATTTTTCTTTTTCCTTCTAAAAACACTTCTAACCTTTTTGTCCTAAAGAAGACCTTCTTGTCTAGGATTAGGACAACTTAAGAGTGATGTTAGAAAGAAAGAAGGCTTGTAAGAAAGAAGGGATATGTGAGAGAGAGAGTTGGATTGATTTCCGATGGATTAAAACACCGGGAGCATTCCCTATTTATAGATGGCGTACGGATGCATTGTAGCCATCCATTCATGCATGAAGAGGGGCGTGAGATCAAGGGGTGTGTCATTTGATGAGAGGGCATATCAGAAGTAGTTAGGATAAGAGGAAGTGCTTATGATATGGCGCTTCATCCTTATCCATTCCCTAAGCACCTCTTCATGAAATCCACCGTACTCATGCCTCTCTTCATTTCTTCTCACGCATGAAAAATAGGAACCAACCTTATCCATTCATCAAGGGTTGATGATGATCCAAAGGCCATGAAAGAGGGCGCCACATATCCCTTAGGCGTGATGAAGAGAGAAGAGAGAGAATGGATAAGATCAAATAAATGGTTCATCCTTATCCATTTAATCTTCACGTATTCTCTCTCTTTCCTTCACCTATTTTTCATCACCACGCCTCCCAATGATATCCATCACGTCATCATGATCTCCCATCATCCTATGATGAAAATCCAATGGCTCCAATTCATGGCGCCATCCATTTGATCCATCTCTTCATCCAAATGTTGATCCAACAGTCAAAAATGAATGATTTATCAAATCTAATCCAATTAAACTCAAACCAAGCCAATTAGGTGCTAACTCTTGGCTAACCCATATTAGAATATGATCTAATCAAATTAGATCAATTAAGAATCAGATTCGAATCCAATTCGAATCAGGAGCTAAGGTTTGCAACACCTGCTAGGATGTTTATCTTGCAAACATGATCTAATCCAATTAAATCCTTGATAAGTTTTCTTGTGTGTGACCCATTGGGTTCCTTACTTAGCCAGCAATAGGTGTGAGTACGAGTTGACCCAACTTGATTAGAACTCTTCTAATCGATTTAAGTCCAAACTGCGTGAACCCGAACTTAACAATTAGAATCCTTTCTAATTGGTGATCGAATTAAACTCTTTAATTCGATCAAACCTATAAGACAAGATTGACGTCTAGCAACGTGTCATGTCTACCCGGAAAATATGGAATTTGATGGAAATACCAAAAATACCCTTCAGTGGCAAGTTACCGTGCAATTCAATCCTTTAATCAAACTGCATCCCAAATATGTATATGAGTATGAATATATGTCAAACTCAATTTCATATTCATATTTTTCTCAATCTTTTAATGATAATTCAAATAATGAAATATTTAGAAACTCTTTCTAATTTTCATTCTACTTTGATCAAAGGCTTCCTGAATTATCATATGATTAGAATAAATAGGATGCTATCTTCTCTTACTAGAAGTGATTAATTCCTTATTGACCTACTCATAATCTTCGTACATAATTCACCATATCCAGAAGACCTCGTACATAACTTATTGTCATGAATGAGCGTAAACCAAAATATGGGTTCATGTGCACAAGATACGATGGTGATCTCAGGTCATAGGATCAGTTGCACAACTTCCACTAAGAGAATCATCTTTTGACATGTAAGTAAGACTTCATAAGATTTCTCTTTGTAGGTTAATTCAGTGAACTCATTCCTCTAATGAGCACCCACATCTTTGTATTAGTGTCTTCATACAAATGATTGTGAGATCAATCATCCTCTGCATCGAGCATACATAAGACGTGCCAGTCTTTCCGTTAATCACTGATCACCGACTCAATGTACCAATGACTGGGAATATTTAAGATTAGGATTTTAGAATTTTAGGTCTCACTAGTATGATCTCATCATAGCCTCAAAACCATTGCTCTAATCTAAGGGGTTTATCACAAATATAATCAACAGCATATGATAAAACACAATGCCTTTATTCATATTTAAATGTCATGTACATGATTTAGACAAATCAAAAAGAAAAACCCTTCGCAATACATATTGCGATTGGCTTGTAGGGCATCTACTCTTTTAATCTCTCACTTGCACTAAAGCCAATCGCTCTTATATTTCATCCCCATACAATCGAGGTGGCGATCGAACTGCTGTTGTGGTAGAGCTTTAGTGAACGGGTCTGCTAGGTTGTTCTTTGTGTCTACTCGTTCAATGACTATGTCTTGTCTCTCGACAATCTTTCGAACAAGATGGAAGCGTCTTAGAATGTGCTTGGATTTATGATGAGACCTTGGTTCCTTCGCTTGAGCAACAGCTCCAGTGTTATCACAATAAACTGGGACTAGTCCAGCAATCTCAGGAACTACTCCTAACTCAAAAATGAATTTTTTCATCCAGACAGCTTTCTTAGCGGCTTCACTTACAGCAATGTATTCTGCCTCAGTAGTTGAGTCAGCTACAGTTTGCTGTTTGGAACTCTTCCAGCTCACTGCACCACCATTTAGGGTAAAGACATACCCTGAAGTGGACTTGCTATCATCTGGGTCTGACTGAAAACTAGAAATAGAAAATTCTTCTAGTTTCAACTCAGATCCACCATAAACTAGAAAAATATCTTTAGTCCTTCTTAAGTACTTGAATATTTTTCATAGCTATCCAATGATCCTCTCCTGGATCAGCCTGGAATCTGCTTGTTATGCCTAAGGCATAAGCAACATCAGGCCTAGTACATAGCATAGCATACATAATCGATCCTACTGCCGAAGCATAGGGAATAGAATTCATTCTATTTCTCTCTTCAGATGTCTTAGGAGACATCTTCTTAGAGAGACGTATGCCATGACTCATAGGCAAGTAACCTCTTTTGCTTCCTTCCATGCTGAATCTTTTCAGTACATGATCTATGTACCTAGACTGGGACAAGCCTAGCATCCTTTTAGATCTATCCCTATAGATCTTTATACCAAGTATATAGGATGCTTCTTCCAAGTCTTTCATGGAAAAGCTTTTTGATAGCCAAGTCTTGACCGATTATAACATTGGAATATCATTTCCAATGATCAGTATGTCATCTACATACAATATTAAGAAGACAATGGCACTCCCACTAGTCTTCTTGTACACACATGGTTCATCCATATTTTTGATAAAACCAAACTCTTTGACTGTTGTATCAAAATGGATGTTCCAACTCCTCGATGCTTGCTTTAATCCATAAATGGATCTTTTAAGCTTGCATACTTGATTTGCTCTCTTACTTGAGATAAATTCTTCTGGCTGTGTCATATAAACCTCTTCCTCAAGATGACCATTAAGGAAGGCGGTTTTGACATCCATCTGCCAGATTTCATAATCATAGTATGCAGCTATTGCAAGCAAAATCCGAATAGATTTGAGCATAGCTACTGGTGAAAAAGTTTCATCATAGTCAATTCCTTGCCTGAAACCTTTTGCCACCAATCTAGCTTTGTAGGTTTCTACTTGGCCATTTGCTCCAATCTTTTTCTTATAGACCCATTTGCATCCTATAGGGTTTACACCCTCTGGTGCATCAACCAAAGTCCATACTTGGTTGGTATACATAGAATCTATTTCGGATTTCATGACTTCTAGCCATTTGTCAGAGTCACTACTCATGACAGCTTCCGAATAGGTTAGAGGATTATTATTCTGAACAATGTGGGCTTCATCATTCTCAATGATGAACCCATATCTCTCAGGTGCTCTTTGCACTTTTTTTTGACCTTCGGAGAGGAGATGTGTGTTGTGGTTGTACCTCATTTATGGGTACATCTGGTTGAAGAATTTCTTGTGTTTCTATTTGTAAGTCTTGAACTTCATTAAGTTCAATTCTTCTTTCGCTGCCCTTTTCTAAGATAAACTCTTTTTCTAAGAAAGTGGCATGCTTACTAACAAATATTTTTTGTTCAGCAGGGTGATAGAAGAGATATTCAATACTTTCTTTGGAATAACCTACAAATGTACATTTATCTAATCTAGCACTTAGCTTATGTCCAAAATTTCTTTTGACATATGCTTGGCAGCTCCATATTTTAAAATATTTAAGATTGGGCTTCCTACCTCTCCATATCTCATATGGAGTACTAGATACAGATTTTGAAGGTATCCTGTTTAGCACATATGTGGCAGTTTCTAAAGCAAAACCCCAGAAGAAAATAGAAAGATCTGTAAAGCACATCATGGACCTTACCATATCTAATAGAGTACGATTCCTCTGTTCAGCTACACCATTTAATTGTGGCGTATACGGAGGTGTCCATTCAGAGAGAATGCCCTTTTCTTTAAGATGATTTAAAAACTCACTAGAAAGGTATTCACCTCCTCGATCAGATCGAAGAATTTTAATACACTTTTCAGTTTGTTTTTCAACCATACTTTGATACTCTTTAAATTTATCAAAGGCTTCAGATTTATGTTTCATAAGATACACAAATCCGAACCTTGATAAATCATCAGTGAATGTGATGAAGTAAGAGTATCCACCTCTAGCTGGAGTTGTCATAGGACCACATATATCTGTATGTATAAGTCCTAATAACTCACTTGCCCTTTCTCCATGTCTAGTGAATGGAGACTTGGTCATTTTTTCCATAAGACAAGATTCACAAGTTCCTAATGATTCATAATCATAAGGATCAAAGAACTCTCCTTTGTATAACTTGTGTATTCTTGACTCACTAATATGACTTAGACGACAATGCCAAAGGAGGGTATTATTCATCTCTTCTCTCTTTCTTTTATTACTTTTATCAATATGATAAATATTGTCATTAAGGGATAGAACTAGAAGACCATTTTCCATAATGCCATTACAAAGATGCTTATTAGAAAAAGAAATAGAGCAACCATTGCCTTTTCCATTAATCTCAAATTCTTTCTTTAATAACAAAGGAATAGAAATTACATTTCTAATAATCTTGGGCATGTAATAACAATCTTCTAATTGTAGGAGCTTTCCCGAAGGTAACTCTAAGTTGTAGGTTCCAACAGCTTCAGCCTGGATGGACTTTCCTCCAGCGCCATACAGCTCGAAGTCACCTTTCTTCAAACTTGTAATTCTCTATAGTCCATGCAATGACTTGCATATATGAAAACCACAGCCGGCATCCAATACCCATGAATTTGAATTTGAAGAACTTAATGACAAACTGGCATGTAACATAAACATACCTTCTAATGCAACTCTTGCATCAGGCTTTACAGTTGCAAGTAAACTCTTGCAATTTCTTTTCCAGTGGCCAGCTTTACCGCAATGGAAACAGTACTTGATCCGAAGATTTTCTTTCCTTTCTTCCTCTTTATCTTACTACTTTTAGTAGCATCATCCCCTATTGATCCAAGATCAGGGGTTTCAAGTATATAGAAAATTTTCTCCTGAGTGAGTACTATCTTTAAATTCCTCAACCAGTCCACATAGTTTGGACCGGTCAACTTGTTGGCATCTAAGATGCCTCTTAGTGAAAGTGAAGAAGCCATTTATGCAGAATTTTATTCTACATATATAAAGAACAAAACTAACATAAGCAGACCAATCATGATGACACATATGCAATTAGACTAAAACTTTAATCTAATTTGTCTCCTACTATTTTTATCGAATATTATAGCCCTCTCCTATGATAAACGTGAAAATATAATTTTTCTTAGTAGGGTTGAGATCTTAATTCATCATAAAAAGCCTTGTGGTTACACAACAAACTCTTATGAGTTCAAAGGTAGGAAACTCTTTCCAATTGCATCTCATGCAATTCTCAACTTTATCTTGTCCTCTTAAAACACTTATTGCCTTGTGTTAGCACAACAAACAATAATGTTTTAGTTAAGTCAAACCCTTCATTTCCATATAGTCATATTCGAATAATATTGCCCTTGTGGTTGCACAACAAAGCAATATATTAAAATATGCCATAAGCATCTTAATGCACCAAGACAAAATAAAATCAGTCCCCATAGCAAGCCTTGTGTTAGCACAACAAACTAGCATGGATCTTGACATAATAATGTCGAGGCATGAAGGAAGGCTATCAATAGTGTTATATAAATATTAAGCTTATCCATAATAGATAATCAAACAATTGGCCAGGTAAGCAGGTGGGAGGCTCCCCTTACTCAGAAAGTAAGGTCCTAATTAGAGAACCACCTTTAGTGCTTTCCTTAGACACCAATTAGATTAATTGTTCTAGAATGGGTTAGCTCAAAGTTTTTCAACACTATGACTTAATATAATTTTTATTGAGGGCTTACTAGTCTCTAACACATTCTTTAATTGTAACATATATATAACATGTCTAAAATAAACTATTATGCATCATGGCTATCTCATAGCATGTATAAATCATAAGCAATTAATTAACATGCTTCAACATATTTTCATATGAAAAATTTCATATCATGATATTTTATTACATAACATATCATATATGAATCATACATTTCAGCATTTCTCTAAGCATATGACATTACTATCTCATAGTAAATTAATAATCATACATCATACATAATTATTTGATTGAACCAATTAAGGATGGCTCTGATACCACTGAAGGGGGAGTCTCCACTCCTACATGGGTTCGGTCCTATTAAAAGTAGGATGACATCCATGTATACCTATTTGAGCACGCATCTCTATACGCCTCTGGATGGAGAGCCACGCTTCGTCACACGATCACGCGTGAGAGTTTCCGAAGATCGGTCACAACTCTTGGACCTTTGCTCTGATACCACTGAAGGATTCTAGCATGTTATAATGCGAAGCGGAAGCTAGGGATTTTAAAAATTTTCTTAATAAAGTCCCTATGCATGAAACCCTTTTAAGCCTAGATCACCTTAATGATTACAATCAAATGATATAATATAAATGCAGAATTAGTAGAATACCTCAAACGCTAATCCAAAGTGTACAATCTCCACGAGGCGTCCAAGTGTCCACCCTCCAATGGTGATCCACACGAAAACTTGATTCAAGTCTTAAGCTCCAAGGGCTTTGATCCTTAATGCAGAATTCTTCTAAAGAACTCTAATGGCTTGCTTTCCTTCCTTTTTATTTTTCTTTTTCCTTCTAAAAACACTTCTAACCTTTTTGTCCTAAAGAAGACCTTCTTGTCTAGGATTAGGACAACTTAAGAGTGATGTTAGAAAGAAAAAAGGCTTGTAAGAAAGAAGGGATATGTGAGAGAGAGAGTTGGATTGATTTCCGATGGATTAAAACACCGGGAGCATTCCCTATTTATAGATGGCGTACGGATGCATTGTAGCCATCCATTCATGCATGAAGAGGGGCATAAGATCAAGGGGTGTGTCATTTGATGAGAGGGCATATCAGAAGTAGTTAGGATAAGATGAAGTGCTTATGATATGGCACTTCATCCTTATCCATTCCCTAAGCACCTCTTCATGAAATCCACCGTACTCTTGCCTCTCTTCATTTCTTCTCACGCATGAAAAATAAGAACCAACCTTATCCATTCATCAAGGGTTGATGATGATCCAAAGGCCATGAAAGAGGGCACCACATATCCCTTAGGCGTGATGAAGAGAGAAGAGAGAGAATGGATAAGATCAAATAAATGGTTCATCTTTATCCATTTAATCTTCACATATTCTCTCTCTTTCCTTCACCTATTTTTCATCACCACGCCTCCCAATGATATCCATCACGTCATCATGATCTCCCATCATCCTATGATGAAAATCCAATGGCTCCAATTCATGGCGCCATCCATTTGATCCATCTCTTCATCCAAATGTTGATCCAACGGTCAAAAATGAATGATTTATCAAATCTAATCCAATTAGACTCAAACCAAGCCAATTAGGTGCCAACTCTTGGCTAACCCATATTAAAATATGATCTAATCAAATTAGATCAATTAAGAATCAGATTCGAATCCAATTCGAATCAGATTCGAATCCAATTCGAATCAGGAGCTAAGGTTTGCAACATCTGCTAGGATGTTTATCTTGCAAACATGATCTAATCCAATTAGACCCTTGATAAGTTTTCTTGTGTGTGACCCATTGGATTCCATACTTAGCCAGCAATAGGTGTGAGTGCATGTTGACCTAACTTGATTAGAACTCTTCTAATCGATTTAAGTCCAAACTACGCGAACCCGAACTTAACAATTAGAATCCTTTCTAATTGGTGATCGAACTAAACTCTTTAATTTGATCAAACCTATAAGACAAGATTGACGTCTGGCAACATGTCATGTCTACCCGAAAAATATGGAATTTGGTGAAAATATCAAAAATACCCTTCAGTGGCAAGTTACCGTGCAATTCAATTCTTTAATCAAACTGCATCCCAAATATGTATATGAGTATGAATATATATCAAACTCAATTTCATATTCATATTTTTCTCAATCTTTAGTGATAATTCAAATAATGAAACATTTAGAAACTCTTTCTAATTTTCATTCTGCTTTGATCAAAGGCTTCCTGAACTATCATATGATTAGAATAAATAGGATGCTATCTTCCCTTACTAGAAGTGATTAATTCCTTGTTGACCTACTCATAATCTTCGTACATAATTCACCATATCCAGAAGACCTCGTACATAACTTATTGTCATGAATGAGTGTAAACCAAAATATGGGTTCATGTGTGAAAGAGTAGATGCCCTACAAGCCAATCACAATATGTATTGCGAAAGGTTTTTTCTTTTGATTTGTCCAAATCATGTACATGACATTTAAATATGAATAAAGGCGTTATGTTTTATCATATGCTGTTGATTATATTTATGATAAACTCCTTAGATTAGGGCAATGGTTTTAAGACTATGATGAGATCATACTAGTGAGACTTAAAATCCTAAAATTCTAATCTTAAATATTTCCAGTCATTGGTATATTGAGTCGGGGATCAATGATTACCGGAAAGACTGGCATGTCTTATGTATGCTCGATGCAGAGGATGATTGATCTCACAATCATTTGTGTGGAGACACTAATACAAAGATGTGGGTGCTCATTAGAGGAATGAGTTCACTGAATTGACCTACAAAGAGAAATCTTATGAAGTTTTACTTACATGTCAAAAGATGATTCTCTTAGTGGGAGTTGTGCAACTGATCCTATGACCTGAGATCACCATGGTATCTTGTGCACATGAACCCATATTTTGGTTTACACTCATTCATGACAATAAGTTATGTACGAGGTCTTCTGGATATGGTGAATTGTGTACGAAGATTATGAGTAGGTCAACAAGGAATTAATCACTTCTAGTAAGAGAAGATAGCATCCTATTTATTCTAATCATATGATAATTCAGGAAGCCTTTGATCAAAGCAGAATGAAAATTAGAAAGAGTTTCTAATGATTATTATTTGAATTATCATTAAAAGATTGAGAAAAATATGAATATGAAATTGAGTTTGACATATATTCATACTCATATACATACTTGGGATGCAGTTTGATTAAAGGATTGAATTGCATGGTAACTTGCCACTGAAGGGTATTTTTGGTATTTCCACCAAATTCCATATTTTCTGGGTAGACATGACACGTTGCTAGACGTCAATCTTGTTTTATAGGTTTGATCAAATTAAAGAGTTTAATTCGATCACCAATTAGAAAGGATTCTAATTGTTAAGTTCGGGTTCGCGCAGTTTGGACTTAAATCGATTAGAAGAGTTCTAATCAAGTTGGGTCAACTCGCACTCACACCTATTGCTGGCTAAGTATGGAACCCAATGGGTCACACACAAGGAAACTTATCAAGGGTCTAATTGGATTAGATCATGTTTGCAAGATAAACATCCTAGCAGGTGTTGCAAACCTTAGCTCCTAATTCGAATTAGATTCGAATCTGATTCTTAATTGATCTAATTTGATTAGATCATATTCTAATATGGGTTAGCCAAGAGTTGGCACCTAATTGGCTTGGTTTGAGTCTAATTGGATTAGATTTAATAAATCATTCAATCTAGACCATTAGATCTTGATCTACCGTTGGATGAAGACATAATGGAGAGTTGGTTTAACCCAATTGGATTGGGTTAGAGGATGGCTACCATAATTGGCCATTGGATCTTAATCCCACCATTGGATGAAGACATAATGGGTCAAGTGAATGGCGCCTTGCATTGGAGCCCTTGGATCATCATCATGAAAGATCAAGAGGTGAGGCGTGATGGACATGTGATTAGCATGTGATGTTGACTTGGTCAAAATATGGCACCACATGAAAGGACATATCATTTGATACACCTCCTCACTTGATATGCACCTTCTCTTATTTGATATGGCCCTTTAGATGATGCCCTTTCATGAGAGGATGTGTGGATGGATGCATCCCTTGGAGATGCATTCCTACACCTATTATAAATAGGTTAGCACTCCATGGGTTTCATTCATTCCAATTCCACCCCACTCCTCTCTTCTTTCTTTCTTACATTAGTTTCTTTCTTTCTAGCATTGCTTCTAGTGTGTCCTAAGCCAAGACAAGGTGGTCTTCTTTAGGACAAAAGGATTAGAAGTGATTTTAGAAGGCTAAAGAAAAATAGAAAGGAAGGAAAGCAAGCCATTAGAGTTCTTTAGAAGAATTCTGCATTAAGGATCAAAAGTCTTTGGAGCTAAAGTTGTTGCCCAGATAGACAACCCAAGAGGGGGGGGTGAATTGGGTTTTTAAAATAATTTGGCTAATTAAAACTTTGTGGATGATTAATTAAAAACTATAGCAAGTTATTTAATTAAAGCCTAGTGCTGTGAGTAATGTGCGGGGAAGAAGATGAGAGACAATGCACTACAAACACAAAGTTTTATAGTGGTTCGGAGCTAACCCTTGCTCCTACGTCCACTCCCCAAGTCTCACTTGGGAATTTCACTATAACCCCCTTGGATTACAGCCGGTTGTTTTGCAAGCTCACAACCAAACTTGTTGTTTTACGAGCTCACAACGAACTCGGTCGGTTTTTCCAGGCTCACCGACTAGAACCAACCCCGATTGTTTTCCCGGGCTCACAATCAAACCCTTACACACGTTGGTTTTAACTTGGCTCACCAACCAACCTTAAACCCCTTGATTCAATCCCCCGATTGAATCAAGTAAATACAAGAGATAGAAGAAAACAGAAAATAGCTTCTCAAAAAGCAGATTTAAAACAATATAATCGTAAAGGAGTTAGAAGCCCTCAAACGCTTTTAAGCTGGTGAAGAGGTATGGCTTCTGGAACTCCGGTCTCCTCTTGAAAGAGTGGTCGACTTGAATGCAGGAGGAGGAAGCTTTGATTGTTGGGAAGAAGTTGTTGGAGCAGTAAATGCAGATCTTCCCTTTTTCGTTTAAGAGCACTTGGAGAGCTTGAAAACTTGAATGCTTGGAGTGGAATATCTGTTCTCTGCCTTGCTACAGTCCTCTGTGGCTATTTAAGCCAACCCCCACGGAAACTAGCCGTTACTCTGCTTTTTCTGGCCGTTCTGCACACTCTGCGCAGCCTGACAATATGACCATTGGTGGGTTGGAGTCGACTCGCGCGATCAGGAGTCGACTCGGCTGTAGCAGGAGTCGACAAACGCTTTTCCGGAGTCGACTCGGCAACTGTTCCAAATTTGAATTAAAGTTGCCGTCTTGACTGGGAGTCGACTCGTCTTGACCTGGAGTCGACTCGCCAACTTCTGGAGCTGACCTGGCAATTTTGGAGTCGGCTCATCCACTGAAGTCCGTGGATCCAATTTTGAATTTTGTCCACTCGAGTCGACTCGACTGTCCTGGGAGTCGACTCGAATCTCAGAGCCCGAACTCCCGATTCTCTGTCTTTTGGCTCATCCAGTCTTGGAGTCGACTCGAACTTCCTTGGAGTCGACTCGGCTCTCAGTTTCCGAAAGTTGGTCTTCTGCCTTTTGACGTGAAGCTTGTCTCGGAGTCGACTCGAGCTGTCTGTGAGTCGACTCGAATCTCAGAGGCAGTAACATGGTCTTCTGTCTGTTGATGGTCGCTCAGTCTCGGAGTCGACTCGCGTACTGCGGGAGTCGACTTGAATCTCAGAGTCCGAAAATCGTTCTCTGACTTTTTCCTTGTGTTCCTCTGAGAGTCGACTCTTACCTTCTTTGGAGTCGACCTGCCAACCATCGGAGTCGACTCGCGTTCCACTGGAGTCGACTCGAATCTCAGACCCGAAAACTGCTCTCTGACTTTTCTTTGTGTTTCTCTTGGAGTCGACTCTTACTACCCTAGAGTCGACTCGTTGAACATTGGAGTCGACTCGCGCACTTCGGGAGTCGACTCGTTGACAGTTTCTGAGTTGAAGCTTTCTGTCCTTCTGTCTGTTCTCAGTCGGAGTCGACTCGTACTGATCTGGAGTCGACTCGAGCTCGTGCCAGTGAACTTGATACGCTTGGAGTCGACTCGTGATACTCGGGAGTCGACTCGAGTCTCAGACTTTGGTTCAGCAGACTTCTTACCTTATCCAAAATACTATGAACCAAATCTAGAGACACTTGGACAGGATTTTTACTGAAACACTCAATTGAATTCATTAGTAATCATAAGATATACTCAAATGCTTTGAGCTCATCAAAATCAAATGGGGTTTTAATCAATCACTCCACAATCTCCCCCTTTTTGATGATGACAAAACTTTGAGTATATGTAAAATGAATTGCTCATAAAACAATGAAGTAAAATCCATAAATGAATTCGAATGTCTGATAATTTAATTTATCCAAGTTTGAAAGGAGTGAAACATTAAATTTCGGAGTTAAAGCTCCCCCTTTCATTTGGAATTATATAAGCCTTCATATTATACAATCAATTGTTTGGCTTATATGTCATTAATGATTTAGCTTGATTAAGATTCAGATTCTCCCCCTCAACATATGCATTCAACTATGTTTTGATTCTCTGAATTTTCTTTTAATGCTTTGAAGTTTTTGAACTGAATTTTATCTTTTTAGAGGAAAAATCTGTCAATTTGTTCTTGAGTAGGATTCAGCTAATCTCCGAATATCCCTTGAATAGATTCTGGAGATTACTCCATTAGGAGCCCCAAAAGAGAGATAATGAGCCTCGAGGTACCGAATCCACTTAGAACAAATTTGAGTGTGTTTTTAAGAGTTTATCTTTTTATTTATTTCCATTGATTTCTTTTACATATTTTTTCATATTTCTCCCCTTTTACACATTTTATACATATTTCTCCCCCTTTTTGTCATCATACCAAAAAGGAGGTAATCACACACAATCAATCATAAAGCAAAGCACATAATTGAAGATAAAATGTCTACTCATTGTATTGATATGAATGTGAATACATGTGAGAATACAATAAGTAAAGCAAAGCAAGACAAAACACAACTCAAACACATCTATGTCCTCCTCGAGGATGAAGCTCCCCCTCTCGAGGATGCATCTCCTCCTCTGGAGGATGTGGCACCTCCTCTCGAGGATGGTGCTCCTCCTCTCAATCGGCTCTGCTCCATGAGGAGGGTGACTGCATCTGTCACATGTCCGAGCTGCGTGATAATAGACGTGGTGGCTCTGCTATGTGTAGTGGAGAGCTCTGTCACCGACGCCTGAAGCCCAGTCACCGATGTCTGAAGTGCGTCCAGCTTGTCGATGAGTACATTCGCCAAGCGCTCGGCCCCCTCGGTGGTGGTGTGCATGTCACGACCTATCTCCTCTCGCATCTGTCGAGTGGAGCTCGTGACCTCACTCATGCTGTGGAACTGGGCCTGGACCAAACTCCGGACATTGTAGATCTCTTCCCGTACATGAGCCGTCATGTCAGTCACGGCTGTCAAGGAAGGGACCAACTGAGAAGATACGGGTGCAGGAGTGGGGGCAGGCACCGCACCTCGGAGCTCCCGAAGCAGCTCATCCCTCAGATCTCGGACGATCTCCTGCCGCAGCTCCCGGAGCTGCTCTGTATCAATACGGACCTCCATAGATGGTGGAACTGAGGAGGAAGGTCCGGCAGAGGTGGTAGGAGCAGGAGGAGTGGATGGGAGGTCTGGATGGTCTGGAAGGTCTGGGTAGTCTGAATCTGGCTCAGGACTGGGTGATGGTCTGGTGGTCTGAGCAGTGAGAGTGGACTTCCTAACCCAGATCCCTTCTCTCTTCCGAAACCCCATCCTGTGCATAGTCCCCGTACATAAGCGATCAGTCCATCGCAAGGCACGAGAGGGTTCCCTCTCAGGAATGGGAATCTCGTACTGCCTAAAAAGAAGAGTGAATAACATCCCGTATGGGAGTGAGAGCCTAGGTCTATCTAGGGGCTCACACATATACCTATAAATGAGCTTTGGGAAGTTGATCGGGGTGTCCTGAAGGATATAAGACATAATAGCTAAGTCCCTCTCATTCACAAAATCAAATCTCCCTGTCTTAGGGAAGATGGACCTAGACAGAATGCTCAAAAGGATTCTCACTTCAATAGGAAGTGAGCTAGCAGATACCTCATCTAGGGGGGACTGAGGTGGATGCCCTAAGACGACCGTAAGGGCCGCAACTCTATCCTCAGGGTGTGCGGGAGCCACCCCTACTAATGGAAGGTGAAGGATATGGGCAATGAGGTCCTCTGTGACACGCAACGGGACACCTACTACCGTGCCCTCGATACCTCCATCTCCCCGATGGACGGTACTGTAAAACTCTTGAACTAGGCCAGGATAGGTGGGAAGGTTCAAGGTGAGGAAGTACTCTAGGCCCTGGGCTCTAAGCCTATCGCCTATGGTGAACCCCTCCCGGGAGAGATAGTCGAAATCGACAAACCTCCCGGAGGTGACGGCCTTCCCGGCCAACGGCCTAACGAGAACCACCCTAGGCGGGGAACGATCCGGAGGTGGTTGCCTCGCGGGATCGTGCCGCGCCTTGGAGCGCCGCTCGGGACCGGCCTCGGGACGGGACCTCTTCCTAACGACGGTCTTACGAGGCATCTTGACCTAAACGGGAAGAAAAATACCTAGAGGACGGTGAAGGACCGACAGAGGAAGCTCGGGACGGACCGGAAATGACTTAGGAACGGACGGAAACTCAATGTCCGGCGAAAAATCGATGGGAAAAGGGCTTGGAGACGATCGGGGATGACCTAGGAGTCGGCTCTAGGGCTTTGTGAACAGTGGCGGCTTGAGGAAAAGTGTTTGCGAAACGACAAACCTAGGGTTAAAAAGTCGGATCCCGACTGCGAGTCGACTCCCCTGAGTCGCGAGTCGACTCGACCTCGAGTCGACTCCAGAATATGCGCGAGTCGACTCTCCTTATGCGCCTGTAGACTTCAGTCGATTCCCGACAATGTGCGAGTCGACTCCCCCTTAGGAGCCGGCTCTGAAACTTACTCGAGTCGTCTCTAACCTTGGCACGCACCTAAAAGTCATGCTATAACCGTGCCAAATGAGGGAAAATCACCTAATTGGGATCTGATTTGATGATCATTGAATGTAAACTCTATTTTAACCATATTCTAATCATCAAAATCAATTAATCTAGTGGAAACTCCCACTAGGATGGATCAATCACTCCTAATCCCCTCCTAAGCACGCTAAACCTCTCTTCACTTAGGGGTTTTGTAAAAATATCTGCTAATTGATTATCAGTGCAAACAAATTAGAGTGACACATCACCATTCAATACATGATCTCTTATGAAGTGATGTCTTATCTCAATGTGTTTAGTTCTTGAATGTTGAATTGGATTTTTAGTTAGATTTATGGCACTTGTATTATCACAATTAATGGGAATTTTATCTTGTTTGATGCCATAATCTTCTAATTGTTGTTTAATCCACAAGATTTGAGCACAACAACTCCCGGCTGCAACATATTCAGCTTCTGCAGTGGATAATGCAACCGAGTTTTGTTTCTTGCTAAACCATGAGATTAGGTTTTCTCCTAGAAATTGACAGGACCCGCTGGTACTTTTTCTATCAAGCCTACATCCAGCGAAGTCTGAATCTGTGTACCCTATTAAGTTTAGGCTAGATTCTTTAGAGTACCACAGCCCTATGTTCTTAGTTCCAATTAAGTATTTAAAGATTCTCTTAACTGCAGCTAGGTGTGATTCTTTAGGATTAGCTTGATATCTAGCACACATGCACACACTAAACATAATATCAGGCCTACTTGCAGTAAGATACAGTAAAGAACCTATCATACCTCTATAAAGTTTTTGATTTACAGATTTACCTGATTCATCTTGGTCTAACTTACATGATGAGCTCATGGGGGTGCTGATTGACTTGTTTTCCTCCATATCAAACTTCTTGAGCATCTCCTTGATATATTTTGCTTGATTGATGAAGATGCCTCCTTCAGATTGTTTGATTTGAAGCCCGAGGAAGTAGTTCAGCTCTCCCATCATGCTCATCTCAAACTCACTCTGCATCAAATCAGCAAATTCCTCGCAGAGGCGATTGTTAGTAGCACCGAAAATGATATCATCAACATAAATCTGTACTAATAACATATCCTTATTTTTCTTTTTCAGAAATAATGTTGTATCTACATTTCCCCTAGAGAATTCATGTTCTAATAGGAATTTACTAAGTCTCTCATACCATGCTCTAGGTGCTTGTTTTAGTCCATAAAGTGCTTTGTTCAGTTTATACACATGATTAGGGTATTGATGATTTTCAAAACCAGGAGGTTGTTCTACATACACCTCCTCATTAATAAACCCATTTAGAAAAGCACTCTTTACATCCATTTGATATAGTTTGAAGTCCTTAGAGCATGCATATGCTAATAGAAGTCTAATTGCCTCAAGTCTAGCTACGGGAGCAAAGATTTCATCAAAATCTATGCCTTCTTCTTGATTATAACCCTTTGCTACTAGTCTAGCCTTATTCCTTATAACAATTCCATTTTCATCTAGCTTATTTTTATATATCCATTTAGTACCTATAATTGGATATTCAGAAGGTCTCTCCACTAGATCCCAAACCTTGTTTCTAGTAAATTGATTTAGTTCTTCTTGCATTGCATTTATCCAATTTACATCATTTTCGGCTTCTTCTATATGTTTGGGCTCAAAGTGTGAAACAAAAGCTAGATGATTATTCAAATTCCTAAGGGATGCTCTAGTCCTAACCGGTTGTGATGGATCATCTAGAATTAGTTCCTTAGGATGCCCGTGAGCATACCTCCAAGCTTTAGCTAGCCCATGATCCACTAGAGGCTCTTGGTTTGACGATTCTCCTTCAATCAACTTTTGATTATCATCTTGTAATCCCATCTCATCTATCTTTTCTTCAAGTATTTCAATATCATCATCAAAATTAACCTTCTTACTAGATGAGATGTCACTAGAGTCATCAAAAACAACATGTATAGATTCTTCTATAACTAGGATTCTTTTATTAAAGATTCTATAGGCTTTACTAGTTGTAGAATAACCTAGGAATATTCCTTCATCAGATTTAGGATCAAATTTCCCTAGATTATCTTTTCCATTATTATGTACAAAACACCTACATCCAAAAACATGAAAATAGTTAACTTTTGGTTTTCTGTTTTTCCACAGTTCATAAGGTGTTTTCTTTATAATGGGTCTTAATAAAACTCTATTTAATATATGGCAAGAAGTATTAATGGCTTCTCCCCAAAAGTACTTAGGGAGGTTACTTTCACATAACATCGTTCTAGCCATTTCCTCTAGAGTTCTATTCTTCCTTTCCACAACTCCATTTTGTTGTGGTGTCCTAGGTGCAGAAAAATTATGGGTTATCCCCTTTTTACTACAAAATTCATCAAATAATTGATTTTCGAATTCGGTACCATGGTCACTTCTAATGGCTATGACTGAAGACTCTCTAGCATTTGTTACTTCCTTATGGAACTTTTTAAACATTGAAAATGCTTGGTCCTTATGTGCTAGAAACATGACCCATGTGTACCTAGAGTAATCATCTACTATGACTAGACCATATTTATTTCCACCTAGGCTTGTTGTTCTAGTTGGACCAAATAGGTCCATGTGTAATAATTCTAGAGGCCTAGAGGTAGAGACACATTTTATGGATTTAAAAGAGTTCCTAGATTGTTTGCCAAATTGACATGCTTCACATATTTTGTTCTTTTCAAATTTTAATTTTGGCAAACCTATCACGGAGTCTCTTTTAACTAATTTAGTTATTGTGTCCATGCTTGCATGACCTAACTTACGGTGCCATAACCAACTAGCATCATTATCTTTAGTTTCATTTACAACTAGACACTGGTTATGTTTTGCAAGATCTTCTAGGTCTACAACATATACATTTCCACGTCTAATCCCTTTAAAAACTAAGCTATTATCATTAGGATTTGTTATAATACATAGTGATGGTTTAAACATAACATCATATCCTTTATCACATAATTGACTGATGCTTAACAAGTTATGCTTAAGACCATCAACATATCTAACATTATCTATAAAAGTAGAAGGGGTGATTTGAACTTTACCAATACCAATGATGTGACCTTGGTTGTTGTCTCCAAACGTCACAGCACCTCCCTTCTTAGCTTCAAGGGTGAAAAATTGGTCTTTATCACCCGTCATGTGCCTTGAGCAGCCACTATCCAAATACCAGCAATTTTTGTTGACCTTGGCTGCAAGACACTCCTACACAAGCAAATCATGTCATCTTAGGTACCCAAGTTTTCTTGGGTCCTTCATGGTTAGTCAAGTTGGTTCTTTTTGGAACCCATACCCTTTTAATTTTTCTTTTAGTTTTA
Organism: Phoenix dactylifera; assembly: GCF_009389715.1. NCBI lineage: Eukaryota > Viridiplantae > Streptophyta > Magnoliopsida > Arecales > Arecaceae > Phoenix > Phoenix dactylifera. The sequence goes on along the minus strand of NW_024068025.1, from coordinate 3,548 downwards.
CTTTTCCTAAAATTACATACATTTGCTTTATGGCCTACTGTACCACAACAAAAGCAGGTTATTTTCTTAGTTTTTGTTTCCCCAGCTTTAACAAAGAAGTTACTAAGAAGTTTTTGCTTATTCCTTGGTTTATATCCTAAACCGGCTTTATTAAACACTGCACGTTGACTATTTAGTATCATGTTTAATTTTTCAGAACTATAGGTAAATCTTTCAACTAAGGGTTTGTATTTGTTAAGTTCTTTAGTTAGTGTCTGATTTTCGGCTTTTAGATCATTAAGTTCTTTAGTAAGATCCTTATCTAAGGTTTGTTTATATTTTTTAAGTTCTGAACATTCCTTAGTTAGTTTTTCATTTTCTTTAGTTAAGGTGTTGGTCTTTTGAGTTAAAAGTTGGTTGCTTGTTTTAAGTTCTATATTTTTTTTGGTGATTAAATCCTTATCCTTAACTAATTTATCGTATTTATGTAGGTATGATTGATTAGTTATTTTCAGTTCTTTATTCTTAAGATTTATAGCCTTATATTCTACCATTAATTCATTAAATGCATCATAAAGTTCATCAAAAGAAAAATCAGGATGCGTGTCGGAAGTTACCTCGTTTTCGTTGGCCATGAAACAGAAATTGGCCTTCTCTTCTTGTTCATCATTTGATGAGGAGGATGATGAGTCGGAGTCCGATAGGGTAGTGACAAGTGCCTTTTTCTTCTTGTACTTACTCCCCTTCTTCAGTAAGGGGCACTCCGCTCTTATGTGACCCGGCTTCTTGCACTCGTAACAACCAATCCCCTCATTTTCCCTTTCCTTACCTTTGTCTTTGCGGTAGGAATTTGAGGGGCCTCTCCTTTGATGATAGGACTTCTTGTGGTTGATGAATTTCTTGAACTTGCGCACAAGAAGAGCCTCACCACCATCTTCCTCATCTTCTTCTTCTTCACTGCTGCTGCTGCAAGACAAGTCCTTGTTAGAAGATGTAGATTTAAGGGCTATTACCTTTTTCTTATGGGAGGACTCTTCCTCGTTGTGTTGTTTCATGGTGAGCTCGTGCGTCATGAGGGATCCAAGAAGCTCCTCAAGTGGTAGCTTGTTCAAGTCCTTGGCTTCTTGGATTGCTGTCACTTTAGCTTCCCACGACCTCGGTAGACACCGAAGGATTTTCCTGACAAGCTCACTGTTAGTATAGTTCTTGCCAAGGCTTTTTAGACCATTGACAATATCAGTAAACCTAGTGAACATGGATGTGATTGTTTCATTTGAATCCATTTTAAATAGTTCATATTTATGAACCAAGATGTTTATTTTGGATTCCTTGACTTGATTCGTGCCCTGATGGGTCACTTCAAGTCTGTCCCAAATTTCTTTTGCTGAATTACAAGTTGAAATCCTATTGAATTCATTATGGTCTAAGGCACAATAGAAGACATTCATTGCTTTAGAGTTTAATTGTGCCTTCCTCATGTCATGTTCATCCCAGTCCATTTCTAGTTTAGGTACCTTAACACCATCTACGTAAATGGATGGGATGTATGGCCCATTTACTACAATGGACCACATCTCATAGTCTTGGGCTTGGATGAATATTCTCATCCTAGCCTTCCAGTATGAGTAGTCAGATCCATTGAAGAAAGGGGGTCTTTGGGTGGACTGACCCTCAATGTGAGAAGATCCAAATGGGGTTGTCATTTTGATCTTTTAACTCTTGAGTGGAAGAGTTTTTGGCTCTGATACCACTTATTGCCCAGATAGACAACCCAAGAGGGGGGGTGAATTGGGTTTTTAAAATAATTTGGCTAATTAAAACTTTGTGGATGATTAATTAAAAACTATAGCAAGTTATTTAATTAAAGCCTAGTGCTGTGAGTAATGTGCGGGGAAGAAGATGAGAGACAATGCACTACAAACACAAAGTTTTATAGTGGTTCGGAGCTAACCCTTGCTCCTACGTCCACTCCCCAAGTCTCACTTGGGAATTTCACTATAACCCCCTTGGATTACAGCCGGTTGTTTTGCAAGCTCACAACCAAACTTGTTGTTTTACGAGCTCACAACGAACTCGGTCGGTTTTCCCAGGCTCACCGACTAGAACCAACCCCGATTGTTTTCCCGGGCTCACAATCAAACCCTTACACACGTTGGTTTTAACATGGCTCACCAACCAACCTTAAACCCCTTGATTCAATCCCCCGATTGAATCAAGTAAATACAAGAGATAGAAGAAAACAGAAAATAGCTTCTCAAAAAGCAGATTTAAAACAATATAATCGTAAAGGAGTCAGAAGCCCTCAAACGCTTTTAAGCTGGTGAAGAGGTATGGCTTCTGGAACTCCGGTCTCCTCTTGAAAGAGTGGTCGACTTGAATGCAGGAGGAGGAAGCTTTGATTGTTGGGAAGAAGTTGTTGGAGCAGTAAATACAGATCTTCCCTTTTTCGTTTAAGAGCACTTGGAGAGCTTGAAAACTTGAATGCTTGGAGTGGAATATCTGTTCTCTGCCTTGCTACAGTCCTCTGTGGCTATTTAAGCCAACCCCCACGGAAACTAGCCGTTACTCTGCTTTTTCTGGCCGTTCTGCACACTCTGCGCAGCCTGACAATATGACCGTTGGTGGGTTGGAGTCGACTCGCGCGATCAGGAGTCGACTCGGCTGTAGCAGGAGTCGACTCACGCTTTTCCGGAGTCGACTCGGCAACTGTTCCAAATTTGAATTAAAGTTGCCGTCTTGACTGGGAGTCGACTCGTCTTGACCTGGAGTCGACTCGCCAACTTCTGGAGCTGACCTGGCAATTTTGGAGTCGGCTCATCCACTAAAGTCCGTGGATCCAATTTTGAATTTTGTCCACTCGAGTCGACTCGACTGTCCTGGGAGTCGACTCGAATCTCAGAGCCCGAACTCCCGATTCTCTGTCTTTTGGCTCATCCAGTCTTGGAGTCGACTCGAACTTCCTTGGAGTCGACTCGGCTCTCAGTTTCCGAAAGTTGGTCTTCTGCCTTTTGACGTGAAGCTTGTCTCGGAGTCGACTCGAGCTGTCTGTGAGTCGACTCGAATCTCAGAGGCAGTAACATGGTCTTCTGTCTGTTGATGGTCGCTCAGTCTCGGAGTTGACTCGCGTACTGCGGGAGTCGACTCGAATCTCAGAGTCCGAAAATCGTTCTCTGACTTTTTCCTTGTGTTCCTCTGAGAGTCGACTCTTACCTTCTTTGGAGTCGACCTGCCAACCATCGGAGTCGACTCGCGTTCCACTGGAGTCGACTCGAATCTCAGACCCGAAAACTGCTCTCTGACTTTTCTTTGTGTTTCTCTTGGAGTCGACTCTTACTACCCTGGAGTCGACTCGTTGAACATTGGAGTCGACTCGCGCACTTCGGGAGTCGACTCGTTGACAGTTTCTGAGTTGAAGCTTTCTGTCCTTCTGTCTGTTCTCAGTCGGAGTCGACTCGTACTGATCTAGAGTCGACTCGAGCTCGTGCCAGTGAACTTGATACGCTTTGGAGTCGACTCGTGATACTCGGGAGTCGACTCGAGTCTCAGACTTTGGTTCAGCAGACTTCTTA